>NC_068416.1:23904293-24191793 GCF_023724105.1 Carassius gibelio | reverse complement strand
GACACACAAATGTAAAAAAAAAAGTTTATGAACAACTTGCAAAGCAAATAAAGTATAAATAAATCAGAAAAACAAGAAATTATTGAATGGAAACTTTATATAGCGATAAAAAACAAAAACAAATAAATAAATAAAGTCCGAGAGGAAAAGGAATAAAGTAGAAGGAATCAAATTCCATTCAGAATCAAAAACCATAAAAGACTTACATGTAACTATTTAAATATTATAAAAATACTTAAACACAATCTAAATATAATATTAAAATATAACAAAATGTATCAAATCAAAATACAATAAATGATAAAATATGTATATGAATAATTAACTAATTCAATATCAACCACAAACATTTTTTTTATGAAAAATCTCCTAACTGAACAATCACACTTAACACAAACAGAGACAGTCCAAAATATTTTTCAGGGAAGCTGATCCCATGCCAAAGGTGTACTGAACATACTGAAAACATCATTTTAAAATATCATAACATCCATTTAAAAGAATCAATGTACTCTACATTGTAAGGATTCTATGAGAACGACCCTGAAATATTCTCTTAGTGAAGTCCATCTGACTATGAGCTGAAAATCCGACGCGTCCTTGAGTGATACAGAAGCAGATCAAGCATCTCAACATCAGACAAGGACACACACAGGCAATTAATATGAATGTCATCATTCTCTCAGCCTCCATCAATAAAATTCATCATTTTTACACTCACGGCCTGTACAAACCACGTCATCTCCAATCTCTCTGAACCATCCGGATAAACAATACACACAGGACGTCATCCATCAACCGTGTGCTACTCATGTATGAATAGAGACTTAATCATGGATGCATCAAGCCACCAGCCGCTTAATATTCTGAATATTTAATTACTGCAAACCATCAGATTCAATCACAAATGACATCGATGCACTTCAAAGGTCTGAGATCACTGAAATGTGTCTGTGAACAAGACCGAAGCTGAAAAGTGTGTATGCAAACAAGTGTAATCTCTCTAAACACTGTGATCAGACAAGAGTGACACAGCTTCCATGTAAATCTGAAGATCTGCTCTGAATCCTAGCATGCCGCTGCTTACCTAACTAGTGAGCATTTTATATGTGCACACTACAGAGGCTAAGGCTGTTCAAAAGTATTAACTAAAACTACAATTAAAAGCATTACAAAATATATAATTGAATTTATAGATATTTTCTAATATTTTCTAATATATTCATTTTAATTTATTTTTTGTATTAATTCGAAAATAAAAACTATTTAGACATATTTTTTTTATTATAAAATGACAAAAACACAACAAAAATTTTTAAACAGTAATTTCAATGGAAACTGAAAATATAAAAATTTTAAATAATTTAAAATAACTAAAAATTAGTTTAAAAAAAACTACAGCAGAATGTCAGTAATGAACAATGAAGTGAAGAGAAATGATGATTAAATATTTTATTTTATTTATATACAGGGTTATATACACAACCCTTGTTTGAATGTTACATAAATTAAAATAATACTAGTAATAATAATAATAATAATTATTATTATTATTATTATTATTATTATTATTATTATAATGATAACGATAATAATAATAAATTCTTCTTATATAAATAAACACTTTTTTCTTTTGCTTTCAATATTGATTTTAGTTTTGTAAGTTTTTATACTGGTACACCTTATAAAGGTTCATTAAGAATCTGCAAGTCTGTTCTGCTAAGCAGGACTGCGTTTATTTGTTTAAAAAAAATACAGTAATAATTTTGTGAAATATTATAAGGCTCATGCAAATGAAATCATTTCAATCTTAATTACACCAGGCTGTATCGAGAGCCGTCTTTATGAAAGCATCTTCAGACGCACTGTGGTGCACAAACGCATTTAAAAGCAATTATAACTGACTAGTTTGTCTCACGGTTCAGCCCCACAGACTTCCCGCCACTAGAGAACCAACATTAAGTAGTGAAATTCAATATGAGGACAAAGTGGAAAAAGAGGTCAGATGGAGGTGTGAAATAATGGACAAATAAAGCATGAGACGTTCTGCATTCCTCTCATTTCTCGCCGCTACAATGTGAATCCATTCCTTCCTGCTTGATCCTTTCCCCCTCTCTCGCATACATTAGTGAAAGTCCCATCAGTCTGTGGGCCACACGCTCTCTTTCCGTGCCAGATAATAGATTGTCTCTGTCACAACACCAGCAGGCTCAAACTTGCACTGAATCTAAGGGGGGGTCGTCTCAAGGGCATCGGCGCTGTGTGTGTGCTAATATGAGACTGAAGCTGTGAGATCATATTTGCTTTGAAACAAACATGATTTATTTGAATCCTCAAAGGTCACTGAACAACATCTGAGAGCTAATAATGGGAGTTATTGAGCTAAAATAACAAATATGTGCAGAAAATATTTATATATAAAAAAAAAGACTCTCACAAATCAGCATATTGCACACTCAAGCTTTTGCAAAACAACAAATTTCATTCTGACTCGTGTATTTATGCAAATTACAGGAGTCTGTACAGGTTTTTAATTGGTTTAGCAAGAGAGTCAAGACGACAGTGAGGGCTTTTGAGAAGGAATTAGTCAATGAATATGATAAGGGTCACAAAAACATGGCATAAAATATTTGAAAGATATTCAGGACTTTTTTAGTTATTTCAAGTAAAAAAGATTTTATTTAGTACAGCTAGTGGGTTCCCAATTGAACCTTTGTTCCCAAAATCATGTTTAAAATAATACATTAAAACAATATCTTAATAAATAAATAGATTTTATAGATTAAAAATATCTAATAAAATCATTTTATTAATAATAACTATTATTTGTGATAATAATAATAATTCTTAGTATTTGTTTAATTTATGAATTATTATTATTATTATTATTATTATTATTATTATTATTATATTATTATTATTATTATTATTATTATTAATAATAGTAATAATAAAATGTTAGATATTACATTATAGTTATTATTATTATTATCCTCATTGTCATCATTCATATTGTATCAATAATATCTAATAAAATAAATAATTATGTCAAATTATTATAATTATTAATTATTATTATTATTATTATTGTTATTATTTTGTTTTAATTTATAAATAAAATATATAATAAAATAGAAGAATTATTAGTATTATTAAATGTTAGATATGTTTATAGTTATAACAATATGTATCATCAATAATAATGTTTTATTAAAGAGCCAGTAAGATGAAAATTCTAAGCTTCCACCACTGTTTATAAGTCCTGTACAATAGGTTTAAATAGGTTAAAATTTAAATTTAAAGGTTAAAAAACATTGTCATTTTGTCAAAATATCATTTTAAAATTACCTCAATTCTCAGACATCCCCAAACGGTTCGCGCGAAGCTGTTCAAAAGATTCAGTTTCCTTAAACCCCACCTTTCGGTAGCATACTGTGTTCTGATTGGTCAACTAACAACCAGTTTGGATTGGTTGTTCCGCACACACCTCCACGGTAAACTATGCTTTAGCATCTGTTTGGGGTGAATTATGTCTTATTCCTCTCATCGCGAAGCAAACAGTAAAATAAAAAACTTGAACAGTCTCGCTGCTTCTTCTTCTATGTGGGTGTATTCAAGCCACGTGCTTCAGTTTGAATCTGAATAGCGCGTTCAGCGCGGGGGCGTGGTCACATTAGAAGGGAGACGTGAAAAATGGACATCGCGTTGTTTTCATATGGTTTACTTTATCACAGAATATCTGTTAGCAGCACTTGTTTAGTTTTAAAGTAGACATGTCAAGTTTTTTATAGACATCTCTCTCATGTCTCTTTGTTGAGTATTCCCGGAGTTACACTTCATTTTAATGACGTGTTTGTACATGACGATCAGCACAGACAAAGGCTGCAGACAGCACACATACTGATAAGACGCTCGGGAGAAAACAGACACATAACTTCATAATCATACTTCGCCTTGTGATTCGGAGATGCTCGTTGGTCTAAATAAAGTTGGTAATGAACCCTCTTTTATGGCCAAACGCTTTGAAAATCCCGCTGTACTCACCGAGATTAGAAAAGCAGTCATCAGTGAAATGTTGTGAACACAACAAGGATTTGTTGTACTGCTCTGTTATTGTGGTGAAAATGAATTTTAGCCATTGGTTCTCCTGATCTTCATTCTTTGGCAGTGAAAATAAAACAAACGGTCTCCTCAACATGACACTATCACACCAACCAGAGCGTCTGTGTGTGTGGGGGGTGGGGCAGGTCAGAGATCCGTTTCTCCCAACACGATAGGCGGAGATTATTATGCAAAGTGTTCCTAGTGACGTACATAGAGATGGCCAAAAGATTTGAAATCTATTACGACTCGTTTCAGCGATTCAGAGTCGACTCCTTACTTTAGAAGCCAATAACTTTATAAATCGTGTACTTTTTGGTTTAATTATTTGCACATTGTTTACACTGATGGACAGCTACATCATACACTGTAATACAGGTAATTTTTGATTTCCCATCTGTGTGGCTCTTTAAATATTGTTAATTCTATTATTCTAATATTATCATTAAATTAATAATAATGATATTGAATTATAAATGTAATGATAATTATTATTTTTATTATGATTAATAATAATAATAATAATAATAATAATAATAATAATAATAATAATAATAATAATAATAATAATAATAATAATAATAAAACAAAATAGTTGGTCAAAAAAATAAAATACTAATCTGTAAATGCAAGGCTTCTCTCACCCTAACAAACAAATTAATCTCAAATTAGTCTTATTTAAAGTGGAAAGAATCTAACCTAGTGCTGCCAATCACGATTGGATGGGATTTAGCTAAATTAAACTGTAACAAATATGTTAGGATCTGTTTCAAATGCACACTCACAAATTCTCCCCAGATCACAGGCATGGAGAGAGTCTGCTTTAATTGAACATTCAAGATCCAAAACTGAATATTGCAGTAAATTCCATCAGAACTATTTCAGCATTAGAGGGTTTCATGTGGTGGCGACACAGTACAAACAGACAGAGGATTATTCTTTAATCTCATTATTAAAAGATTACATTTATTCCTCTGATCTGCAGCAGAAATGGTTATGAAATAATAAAAGCATTTAGAGATGCGGCTTCAGGAGATTAGCCAACAAACACATGAGCAGGGTACAAGCAAGTTTAAATCAAACATAATTTGAATGGATAATCATTGTAAGAAATCAGTGCACATGCATTGCATGCTCACTAAACAGAAAAACAAAGGCCTGTTGCTTTCTAACAGAATGAGATCAACTGTACCTATAAAATGAACAACAAATATGTCCCTTTTTCTTGGTTTATCCGAAAACAGCTCATGGAAGGAGCTCAGAATCCTAAGCAAAAATGTTGTATTTTTTCTTTTTTTTTTCAGACAGACAGATAGATATTCTAAAAAGCCAAAAACTTAAATAAAGTTAAAAGGCACCCAGATATAAATAATATAAATAACTCCAAATACAATTTAAAAAGTTAACAACACAAACAAAATAAAAGTTAAAACTTAGCTAAAAATAAAGGTCCAGTTACCAAGAGGGGTCAACTAGCTTGTTTCCTGCCAAATATTGCTCAATTCTGACTTGATAACACTCATTTCTGACTTCATATTGCTCAATTCTGAATTCAAATGTCATGATTTCGACTTCATATTGCTGAATGAGTGACTTTTTATCACTCAGTTCTGACTTCATTTTGCAAAACTTTCACTAAATTTCTAAATTCTGAATTTATAATGCTCAATTTTGATGATTTTTCAAATCTCACAATTCTGAGAAGAAGAAAAAACACATCTGAAAACATTTTTTTTTTCTCATACCGGAAACGAGCTAGCATTCAGTTTGTCAGAATGTAAATGTTGCTCATGTAGTTTCTGTGGTTTTGGATTTGTTTGCAGTTCCAGGAGACTCTTCGAGCGGCTCTTTACACACTGTTTACACACCAAACACTGATGCACAGAGGTGTACAAGAATAAACTTGCTTTCTGTTGCTCTTTTCTACACAAATGAAACAAAGACATTTGTCAAGGGCGAAGAGTACAGAATGCCAAAGAGACGATAAATATTCAAGTCGTGTCAGTGTAAACCTAAACCACAAACCTCAGCTGGGATGTACTGTACAAAAAAAGAAGAAAGAAACATAAAAATTACATTAAAGGTCTAGGAGAGAGCCTTTTAATAAGTCCTAAATCACAAGACGTAAGGCCTGAAATGCATTACAATGCATAAACAAACTGGTTATTTGAAATGGATGGGATGTGTCTGAAGAAAAGGTTAAGGTAAATCTAATTTAAGACAGCTAAGACACAGAGGAGAAGTAATTAGCTCTGATCTCTGAGCATCTGAGACCTGTAATGAGAGCAGAGTCGAATTCTCATTCACCTGCTGGGAACTTCAGTCCATCTGTCTTCCAGCTCTGTTTCTGAACATCAAAAAAAACGTTTTACACTTATTACAGAAATACTTCCCCAAATGTGAAGCAAATTCATTTTGTTGCACTTCACAAGATGAATTGATGTTGATAAAAACATCCTTCTCTGATGCGGATAATTAAGAGTGATTCTAGCTGATATGGCTACAGGTTTCTTGTACAAATTTCATCAGGCAGGAGATCGATTTGTTTAAGGAAAACCTCCTTGGGGGGCCTTCAAACTTTCATGCTTTATTAATGACTTGAAGGTGCTCCTGTGAACCATCACATTCAGAGGACTGAGATGATTAGACCTAGAAAGAGGTTTTGACAAGAGCTTTTGATATTGATTTTGCTACATATTCATTAAATCTATATTGTAAATGTATATATAATGCAATTATTTTGTGCTATTCTCAAAAAAATAATAAATAGTTTAGTATTAAGGTAGAAAGTGCCAACAGAACATTTTGATTTGCTCAAGTGTGGAATGTTTAATACTGTGTATGCGCTTCGTAATGGGCAAAATTAGGTTTGCCTAAAAAAATTAGTCAACTAATAAGTTGGATGTAATTGAGCTTGTTCTTCTGTTCAATTAAAGCTAGACTGAGAGCTACGAAATGAATCACAGTACATGGTGGGAAAGCAAATTCAGCCGAGAGGTGCCACGCTCTTACGCCAGTAGAATTTTAACTTACAAACTGCCTGAAAGCCAAAGCACATCACAGTATACACTACAATTAAGCCTTTACTTCAAATAAATAAATACACAAGAAAAAAATCTTGATAAATTAATTAGTTGATGGCCAGGAATATATGACAATGGAAGAGCCGTATATGTTTTAAAGGTAAATGATTCACAAGTCAAGTCTCATGATGTTAATATTTATATTAATCAAAAGCGACTTAAAGTGCATTCATGTGCATGCATTTATATATATATGTTGTTATTATGGTTTGCAAATATATATCGCATTTAAAAAATACTGCATGCGCACAGATAAACTTCTCTATACCCAACTTTTTTAGAAAGAGAGAGCTGTCCAATAATATACATTTTGTAATCATAAATAACCATGCAGTTCAGGTTAAAATTATTATGTGTGCCTATAATTTGTATGACAATATGCATAGTAAGTCAAACTATAACACAAAAAATATAATCCTAACATTACCCAGTTAACAAAAATATGTTCCAAGAATATTTTTGCAAATGTTTTCAATTAAAGAAAACATTGTTTCTGAATGTTCCCTGAATGTTCAAAACAACCAGTTTTTCAAATGTTTTTGTGAATGTTGAAGGAACATTCCTAAACGCTCTGAAATGTTTTAAAAACACTAGACAAACTAACTAAAATGTTTAATATATAAACAATGTTTTGGAAACATTATTAAAGACCAGACGAACATACTAACATTACTTCAAGGAAAACTTGACAAAACATTATTAGAAGAAGGTTTCTGCTTTTAAACCATCTTAGCTGGCTTTAAATGCATCTCTGTAAATCCATTTTATTAATAAACCACTTTTACATCAAGCTTTCTTTTCTTAAATATTACCCACAATCACCAAAACAGGTTCATGTCTAATGCATCACCTCATTTGAAATCATACAGGCATGCTAAAAATTTTCACGAAGTGCACTGACCCTGAGACAGACTTTCCTGATTCATGTGTCTCAAAACTGTGTTTCCACGGCTACCGTGTACAAACTCTAATAACGAAGCTCATCTTCTCGCTGCTGTTGTTTTGCACATCTATGATCTTAGGGAATCTCTGAGGGTAACTGTCATCAGTAGCCTGCATGCATAGTTAATGAAATCACTGAGCCAGTTTATCAGCGTACAAAAGCGCACCAGAGACAGAATAAGGACGAGTAGCTCTTTAAAAATGCAAAATCCATGCTCTACATTACAGATTTAAAAAACACCTACAGTGTTCAATACCATACATGCCATGTGTGGTTCTCAACTGGTGGTCATGACCCAAAAGTTGTCTTATTCTGATAAGAACAGGTAAACAATCATGCAGAGTTGGGAAAGTGAACATGCTGTCAATGATGCCAATGCATTCAAAACTTGTATTTTCAAACTTAGTATTTTGGTGCAAATTCATGCCAAAGTACAGCGTGCTTGATTAAAACTATGCAGTGTAAAAGAAAACATGAGCTAGTCCATTAGATACAGCTGTTGTGTTTGGTTCTTAATCTCAAAAGAAAAAATTAAGGTCCTGAAGATAAGCCATTCTGAAAGCCACTGCTTTGCAATGTGGCTGAATATTAGACCAGCCTGAAAATGAGCTGAATCTACACATTTGCACATATTTTCAGAACGGAAACCTGAATATTGGATAAAGTCAGGTTCAAAATTCTTGTTTCATTTTGTTGACATGTGTGACCCTGGACCACAAAACTAGTCTTAAGTCGCTGGGGAGCTGGGGATTTTCCATATGCCTGTCTTTCTCTATTCAAACTGACATAAACACAACTGAGACATTTCCAAAAATGGCCGCCAAGTGAACTAACTTGCTTCAAAAGGAACTTTCCCACATACAAGTGTAGCCTACACAAACACAAACATAAAAACAAGCTCCTCTCATTTTCTTTTGCAGACACAGAGAGATTAGCAGACACAGTTTTCCTACCTGATGGTCTGTTTACAGTTCCATCCTTCTGAAACAGGAAGTGACATCACACAAAAAAAGAGGGAAAAAAGTTGCAGGTGGTTTTAGGGGGCGGGACATTTTTATTGTAGAGAGCATCTGATTGGTCAAGGTAAGGTTTACATTCTTTTCTCCCATTTTCCTGCATGACTAAAAGTTGAAAGTTTTAGATCTGCAGTTTTTTTTCTTTGAAACTAACAGATATGGTCTAAAAGACTCAAAACTCCCATCTTGAGTTCATGGGGTTTTAAAGTTGAAAAAGTTCAAACTTTTTGTTCATTTTGGCATTTACTGGACCATCTGTCGGAGACTTTAATAAAAGCGGGAGACTGGGATGATTTGAGAACACTGTAATACCAATGTGATTCTCTCGGGACAATCTGGCCTGTGAATGAAGACTATTTTAGACCAGCTCTGTGTGTGTGTGTGTGTGTGTGTGTGTGTGTGTGAGAGAGAGATTGGGAGATGGTTGGATTGATATTTGCGCATTGTCACTCTAAAAACTCACACCTGCCTCAAACTGTCACCTTTTGGAGGATGAAACCCCCTGGAGTCCAACTGTGTGTGAGACAGAGGAAAGTGGCGTTTTCTGTCAGCTAACGTGTGTCCTCACTTCAGGTGACTCAGTGACAAAACACACCACATCTCTCTTACTCATCTTTTGTCCTTTTGACGACTGATTTATAGTCTTTCACACATTTTTGGTTTTGTTTTGTTGTTTACTTCATAGGCTCTCACACCTGTTTCTCAAAAATGTCTTTCCACACTGTAAACAGCATGAGGAATTCTAACCAAAAAATTAAGAAAAAAAAATCCTTCGGGTAATTGGTTAAATATATATATTTTTTAAGTAAAATTGAAAATATGCTAACTGAATATTAATGCCTGTAATTAAGAATTACCTTGTACTCAACAGACATATAATTTTAGCAATAAATATAATTTTACAGATGGTGAAGTGATTGGAGGAGCTCTTTTATCAATCTAATGTCACACTCCTATCAGATTCAGAGAACTGCTGTGTAAATATATAAATATTTACTTTATAATAAAACTTTCAAAATACATATTTTTTAACAGTGAAAGATTTCTGAATTTATATATATATATATATATATATATATATATATATATATATATATATATATATATATATATATATATATATATATATATATATATATATATATATATATATATATATATATAAAACAAAAAATAACTGCAGTCTCCTCCTTCTTTTAACTGTTGTTTCACTGACTTCCATTTTGTTATTTCAGAATCGATTATAAATCCGCCTATACTTTTTGGCCCCTAATTTAATCTCCAAGGTTACATGTCTCAGCACGAGCGGTGAAGCAATTTTATGGAAAGAAGAGCATGGGGAGTCACACACACACACACACACACACACACACACATCTATAAATCATCCTCTTTGTTGCCTTCACTTTGACATTTTGGTTTGTTTTATGAGGTGAGAAATGGGAAACCATCAAAACGCTTTGGCTCTCACACAGACGTCTGTTCTCAGCAGTAAACCTCCACTCTTCCACCTTCAAACACAGGAAGAGAAAGAGAGATAGATTCACGGCTGTCCGAGCCCTGGAGACAAGCAGTGTGTGGAAGTGTGTAGAGATGTGTGTTTGTGTGTGTGTGAGAGATGGGAGTCTATTCTGTCTAATGTGTTCTTCAATCTTCCTCTGAGAGGTCTTTTAAGTTGACCAGAAAGAATTTAAAAAAAAATCCCCGTGTTTAACCTCAAAAAAAGCCACTTTGGTTTGTTTCATAAGCGATGAAATGGAATGAACCCTATATAAATGTCTTCCTGTGCACCCTCTGATGCTGCTCATGTCAGAAGTGATTTTGCATTTCTATTGCATTTTATTGAGCTAATTTATATTTATAGAATTGTTATAATCCATTTCTGTTGACAACTTATTGAACATAGACCTGAAAATACAATTTCCAATCTAAACTATTACAAATAAATCTTTAATAGTTTGGAGCACAGGTTTAAATTTTGGTCTGTTTTTAAAGACCACACCTGGCAGATCATTGCTGTGACAAAGTGACAAAAAAAATAAAATAAAATAAAGAGAGAGTAATAGAAGTTTAAGTTTATTATTATGAAAAATGAAAAAAACAATTTAACATTTTTGTATGAAATATATATTTTCCAAAGCATGCTGCAAGAACATCAAAGCCATAAATCTAAATAAGTTGTGTTACAAATCTACTTTTGATATATCTAAAAATTAGCTTTCAGAAAGGTTTTTTTTTTTTTTAGGTGCATTGCCAAACATTTCCACTAGAAATCTGCTTTCCATTCATTTCCAATGTGGTCATTTTTGACTGTGAACTGTGGACTATTTTTTCAGGACCATTTCACCTTTTTGTATTACAATCAAAACTGTATTATATTTTCCTTTTCCTCACTTTTCTTAATTGATCACTTTAATTGTTTTTGAAGCAGTGTTTTTAGCGTGTTGCTGTTTGGTTGGCCAAGTCTCTTCGAAATTTCTGGTACCTAGAAATGATTAGATATTCCTCCTAAGGGTTACAGGTTTGTTCAAATACGCAAAGTATGAGAAGTACTGAAATGTATTGATTATAAATCGCCAAATATGCTCCTCCTCATGATTTATAGTAGTCCAGTCCCAATGGATAAAAATGCATGGATTATTTCTTGCTGAATATGGTTTCACTCATAAGTATGTCACGTTGGGGATGTGAAATGCATTGTGAATGCCGTTCTCTTTGGTCTTTAACGCAGTAAAATTCCTCCTCGTCAGTGAATCTCAAAGGGCTGTTTGGATGTGTGGGAGAATGCTGGGTAATCAGAAGAGGATAGTTCAACAGCATGCAGCTTTTGCCATGTTACATCACCATTAGAGCGATGAAAGACAGGAGAGGATGGAAAGAGAGAGAATAGTGCAAACAGAACAAACAGATCAAAGAGAAAGAAACACAAAAGTGCCAATTATCCACGAGGGGCTGCCTGAAATTAATTATTCAAAAATCAAACACATTTAAAAAGACGTCATGCATTATTCAAAACAAACAAACTAAATGTCATGTGTAGGGATCTGACTTTTCTGAGGGCATGAATTATAGATGGTTTTGTCCATAAGTAACCTTTAGTACGCATGAAATATTAATGCATGTATTCACACGCGCAGCAGGAGATTGAGAGTTTCTCATGCGAGCGTACTCTCGTATTGACACGGACATAAAAACAACCTGAGAGATGAACCGCAGAAAGAAACCACAACACCCGATTATGGTTTGATATTTGAAATGAAGTAGGTATAAGTGCATGGCATGCCATAAAACGTGTTTGACGGCTGAAAATTGACTTTTGACACACAACTTGAACTGCTCTTGCTCTATTACTCCAAAGTAAAGAGTGTCTATGCTGAGTGTTCGATACACTAGTGTGCAGTCCAATAAATTCTCCTTCAAATTTTTCAAAAACAAACCAACCACTGGGTCAAAAACAACCCAATAACTAGGTTAGTCCCAACCCGATCTAACGGCAATTCGTACATTTTTCACAAGGTGGCTTATTCGTACGAATTCGTACGACCACACCCGTACAAATTCATACGACTGTTGCCAAATCGTACATATTTTACCAGTTGCACAATTCGTATGAATTTGTACGAATGACCTACACCTAACCCCGCCCCTAAACCAAACCGTCACTGGGGTTTAGACAAATCGTACAAATTCGTACGAATAAGCCACCTCATAAAATACGTACGAATTGGCCGTGAGATAGCGTTGTTTGTCCATATTTTACCCAGCGCTGGGTTTGGCAGTTCTGTACAGCTCCGAAACATTTTTTTATTTAAAAAAATGCAAGAATGATCTAGTCATATCAAAAAGTGCAAACAATGTTGACTCCTACCTATATATTAAATATAATCCAGCTGAAAACATACAGACAATAATAAAGCTTTCTGTCTCAGTAGAGTTGTTATGCTGTGTGTAAATCTGATCGCCAGCACACATCCAGAGGGGGAACACGTTTAGTCTCTTGTGAGGTGTGGGTGGGCGTTTTGTTGTGCCTTGCAGTTTGTGACATGAGTTATGTATGCACACTGCCATTTGCATGCATATATATACATAAATGCTGTTATGTGTGTGCATGTTTGGCTCATGCTGTTCTGTTCGAATGTGAATCAATGAACCATTTCTCACCATTTTTTGCCCCATAAACAAATCCAACATGAAGTGACTCTTTAATATCAAAGGCTGCGGCCGCCTGAGGCCCAAACCGCACTGTGCATTTTCACATGCCTTCATCGGCTGCTTCTCCTGGCTCTCCATCCTCATGAAAAATTCATCCCTCTTTCTTCCGCCCCGCTGGAGGGGCAAGAGGAGAGCGAGAGAGCAACAGAGGGGGTGGAGAAATGAGCAAGTCACAAATCACATATTATTCCAGAAACGATCCGAATATTTCACTCAGCCCCGCCCCCTTTTAAATATTTTACAATGGCTGCTCTAAAATACTGCTACAGAAACCTGTAAAAAATGAGTATAACATATTCAAGAGATTTCCATCAACCTTAGAGCATTTGACATATTTTGACATCACTGATTACTATATATAATTTATTTTATTATTTTCCTTTTCTTATTATCCTTTAAAATAATCATCTTACAAAATATTCAAGAGAAATGTCAAAATATTTATTCAAATGTGCATAGATTTAATTTATTATCATCCTTGTTGTTTAAAAAATATTCAAGAAAATAGCTCACACACACAAATGTTTATAACAATACGAAAATTGTAAAGTTGAATAATTGAAAACTTAAACAAAACAGGGAGACGAAAATTGCACCATATATGATTTGTTTTACAATATATATTAAACAGTTATTTTTATACATTCAAGTAATATGTTTAGTTCATTTTGTACACCATTTGTAAAAATTATTTGTCTTTTAAAAAAATATAAACAGAAAAAAAAATATTTCATGACATGTAAGCATTACACTGTATTAATGGTGTAAACAACAACTTTTTGAATGGTCATTTATGTATTAATCTAATGTGTTTATATTGATTTTTCCTGATTTTTTTCTCCTTGCAGACAGTGAAGCAGAGTTTTTTTGGCCCAGAATCACATGGTTCCAAATGTGTGGCTCCAGCACCAACAAAAGGTTGTAGAGGAACACACAGTCCTGCCCAGACTGTTTAGTATGCAGCAGAAACGCTCTGGTTGGGTTGTGTAGTGTTGGACAGCTTTGGCATTGGCACCAGATTTGTAGCTCAGGCCTGTAGGGGTTTAATTCTTTGCAAGACTGAATTCAAATCCAGCTCTGTCCTTCCCCCCTGCTCTGATACGCTCAGGTCATTTGATAAAAACACACGCCTCTCATCTACTGAACAAACATCTGTGTAAGAGACACCAGGTTATACTTAATAAATCAGCTGCTTCATGTGCATGCGCTCGCTGCTGTGCAGAAACAGTGCATTAGCACTTTAGTTAACCAACTCCCAGTTCAGTTCCTCAGACATCTGTCTTTAAGCGTATTTAGTTTCAAGAAAAAAAAATGCTGTTGATTTATGCGATTAATTGCATGTTAATTAATTTGATTAGTACAAATAGATTGACAGCCCTAATTTTAACCTAAAGTCTTATTGGAAACATTAATGGTTATGTTATTGGTCATTTGATGTTGAAATTAGCCATTTTGTCTCAGAACCCGAAACATCCTCGAAAGAGAGAGAGAGAGAGAGAGAGAGAAAGAGATCCGAACCAATTACTGTTTAACACAAGGTCACACTCCAGGAGTGTGTAAATGACAACAGCGCTGTAAAGCTATTTCAACACTTATTATCAGCTCTGGACAGCTGTGCGATTTAATTGCATCTGCGTGTGATAAATGTGCCATCAAGGGCTGTTGTTTGATGTTTTTCTTACCTGATGTCCAGAACAATACGAAGCTGTAATCACACGCGTGTTCACAGCTCCAGTGTTGTGAATCCACTGCTCTTTAATGTCGCGTCTGATTTAGACGTGTTACTGCAACGAGACAGATGCTTAAAGCCAAACTGTCTGTGTTAATGAATCTTGTTGCATGACTTTCAGAGGGATCATATCTTGTGGTAGGATGTAATAAGATAGATATTATTGCTGACTAAAGTTTGCACGTAGATTCTGTATTCTTTTTGGTGTTTTGTAAGGAACCACCTGCTTTTGATCATTTCCTTTTATTTTTAGCTAAGTCAGTAGAGTTGTGATGTTGGTGACACCAAGTTGATTCAAAATTGTAGCAAAAATGGCTAGAAGAGGGAAGTTACAGTAGTTCCTCTGAGCACAGATCATACTAACTGTGATCATTGGTCATATAATGAAGAAATCAAATGTTTTTTTTTTTTTTTTTTTTTTTGATTTGTTCAAATGTTTGAAATCAGCAAGATTATTACTCTTATTCAGCAAATATGTATTAAACTGATCAGAAGTGCTAGTCAAGACATTTATAGTGTTACAAAAGATTTCTATTTCTAATAAATGCTGTTCTTATTAACTCTGTTCATCAAATAATCCAGGGGAAAATGAGGGAAGAAAATGTAGGTTTCCATAAAAACATAAAATTGTTGAATTTAATATTGATGATGAAAAATGTGTCTTGAGCAGCAAATCAGGATATTAGACTGATTTCTGAAGATCATGTGAAACTGAAGACTGGAGTAATGATGCTGTATATCGCAGGGATAAAATATATTTTAAAATATATTCAAATAAAAACCTGTTATTTTAAATTGTAAAAAATATTTCACAATTGCACTATTTTTATTGCCTTTTTGAATAATATGAATAAATGATGCACTCACTGCAGGTTCATTGTGAAACTTATCCTCAGTTCACTTAAAGTTCATTATTCTGGCATCCAGAATCTCTGAATGGCTTCAGTGTAGCAAATGTGTTTTCATGCCAGACGTCTCCGGCTGTTGTTTTGCAGGCTGCCCACTCATGGTGCTAATTGGCTAATGGCTACATTATCATATAGCCTGCAAGGCCTCAGTGACAGCAGCGAAAAAGCAAAATCATCTCAGAAGAAGGGGCAAGCTATTTTATTTTGGATGACATTTTATACAGACTAATAGTTTTGCTTTGAAATGTGGTTTTATTATCAAAGTTCGGGAGAAGCACGATCAGATAATCATCCAATTTGGCACAGGTGCATCTCGTTTAGCTAATCATCTTAAAGAGCACACAAGCGTATATATATCCAGTCTTCCTTCCTCCTGTCCCACAACAGTTTTTTGGCATCCCTCCTCCACCCCAACTCCTCACTTCTAATCTATTTATCCCAAATTGGGGATAGGGGGAGTTATTTGGGTTCGGGCTATGCTCCGGGCCTGGACCCCTCCCCCAGGACAGCACGCCAAAATATACCTACTATTCGCCTTCAGATTAGATGTAAGGGTGAAGTCGTGAAACAACTAAGGGACCATTCAGAATAAGACCAAGAAAGTAAATAGAGACAAATTAGATTTGAAGAAATTTAGCATAATTGGCTCTCCAATGGATCCTCTGCAGTGAATGGGTGCCGTCAGCTTGAGAGTCCAAACTGCTGATAAAAACATCACAATAATCCACAAGTAATCCACACCCCTCCTGTCCCTCAGTTAACACCTTGTGTAGTGAAAAACTGCATGTTTATAAGAAACAAATCCATCAAGAAGGCATTTTTAACTGCTTCTGGCTAAAATACGAGTCCTCTATCCATTATACTGCTTACTCCAGTAAAAAAAAAAAAAAAAAATCTAATCTGAATCAATAGTGGAATGTGCACAAACACTATTTATAAGCAAAAACAGTTTTATACACACGTCAGTGGATTTTGATGTTAAATTATTATTATTTTTTTCACTTGAGGAATTATTTTAATTGATTATAGACAGGTATTTTGGCTGGTAGCGATGGCTTAAAGTTAAAAAGGCTGTAATGGTGAATTTGATTCTTACAAACATGAAGCATTTTGCTTCACAAAATGTTAATCGATGGACTGAAGTGGTGTGGACTATTGTGATGTTTTCATCAGCTGTTTAAACTCTCATTCGGACGGCACCCATTCACTGAAGAGGATCCATTGGTGAGCAAGTGATGTGATACAACATTCTCCAAGTCTGTTCTGTTGAAGAAACAAACTTATCTATACATCTTAAGGAAATTTTCAGCTAATTTTGATTTCATTTTAGATGGCCTATTCTTTTAATATAAATGCAAAAATGCAACAGTTTTGTGAGAAGATTCAGTTTAGAGATTTGCTTGATTCACTCAGTTTAAACACAATACAAGTAAATGATAAAAGTAAAAAACAGCCACATATTCGTAAACTTCTTTTTTTGAGTCCACTGTAGTTTTTACCTAATCACTTCTACTTTATTTGGCATGATTTCTCTTTATTTTTGTCTTCTTTCTCTCTTTCTCACATTTTTGAGTGCAGTACTTGGACACATTAAAAGCACACACACACACACACACACACACACACTCGGGTCCATCTGTTTTGTCCGGCAGTGCCAGATCTCCCCTCCTCTCTCCATCTTTTTATTTCTCTTTTTCTTTCTGTTCCTCTGTAAACTACACATATCATGATCTGATCTCCCAATATCACTGCGCTCTTTCATGCATCCGTGACCTCTGACCTCTCTTTATCATTGCCCGTGAAGGTTTGCCCTGTGGAGTAGATTGAGGTTACAACTTCCACCATCATTTTGCCCTTCATTTAGTCTCTGGACCACCGCCTGGAGCCTCTCTCTCTCTCACACACACACACACACATACGCTTCACAGCCAGAAAGTGTGTTTCTGAATGTGTGTTTGTGTTTATTTGAGTTGGTCGTGACTTTTTTTTTTTTTTTTTGAGCCTATCTGATATGTGATCGTTGGCATCTATGAGGTTTAAACCAGACATCCCACTGTGATGATGTAAGAGAGTGACTCATGCATGAAAAAACCTAGAAACACAGGTGGTGGTGTGTGTGCGTGTGTGAGCATGCATTAAAGGTGGGGTGTGGTTGTTATGCCTCTAGTGGCACAAAATGGAAAAGCAAAAAATTGTGTTTCCAAACAGGTTTCCTAAACTTAAAACCTGCCATGTTTGCAGCGATTACTTTTGAAGATGAAACAATCATCAATTTGGTCAAATTAAATCTTTGAAATATTCGCAATGCTACTTTTAATTCAGGTTTTAGTCATTTTTTGTTACATGCATTTGTCATTTCTATCAGTTTTTGTTGTATATTTATTTTGCTTTTATTTGTATCTATTTCAGTTTCGTTATTCAAGTCATTATTCAAATGAAAAAAATATCCATATGTATGTGTGTGTGTGTGTGTGTGTGTGATCCTGGACCACAAAATCAGTACATTGTATGGGTCAAAATGATAGATTTTTCTTTTATGCCAAAAATCATTAGGATATTAAGTCAAGAAAGTTATGTTGCTTAATATATTTGTGGACACCATCACATCATACTTTTTTATAGATTAATTGATGAATAGAACGTTTATAAAGAACAGCATCTACTTTAAAATGTCAATTTTGAAACATTCTAAATATCTTTACTGACCCCAAACTTTAGAATGAGAGTGTGTGTATATACAGAAAACATTTAAAACACATTAGGTATAGTTTTTAGTGAACCCCTGAGCTCCAAAACTAGGTTGCATTAGTGTTTGCTGCACCATAATGTTGCTATTTATAAGAAATATTGCAGAAATGAACTACGCTTCATCTGTACCCCATAGTATCTGTTTCCTAAAGCCATTAAAGAATCCTTTATGTGTATGTCAGAGAGAGAGGCTCTGTCTCTCATGTGTGCTCTGTAGTCATTAAGATCTCACACAGAGTTTAGCTGTTAAATTTACAGCATGAGTCTCATAAACCATTGGAAAAACACCTCTGACACTGACTAGCGACGTCAGCAAGAAGGGAAGTTACACAAACATCTCCTGGGAACAAATTAGGAGCTTGAGTCAAAGGATGTTTACTGTAAGAGGTAAAAAACCAGTGAGACCTCACAAAACATATGGACAGATTACGATCAATAACACCAGTGAATCTACTGGAGGGAAAAAGAGAAAGGGCAAATGATGGAAGAGAGAATGAGAGCGTATTAAATTGCACATTGTTACCTTTGTGTCATCGTGCAGCTCATGGGTTGACGAGAGACATTTTGTAGAAGCAGCAGCATGTGTTTGCTCATTCTTCGCCTGATTTATTTTTAGACTCATTAAACCTCTCTTTTTCGTCGCGCTCTTTTCTGTCTCTTTCTGCTGCTAATTTACCACGTACTTTCTCAGATTCACACTCACAACACTTCAGTTGTAATCAACAGCGTGGTGTGCATTGCAAGTGTGCGACTTTTCTAGTTTGGTCACGTCGCTCACTTCCAACTTTGTGGTCGGCTTCATTGATCATTATGGGACCATTTATTATTTTGAGTGTTGCGTATTTGCAATATAGACACATCCATTGTTTCTAACAGGAGCATTCCAGTTTTAAGAACGCAATGCAAATAAAATGTTCTAGATTTGTTGCATTACTTGTTTGTATGCTTATGTTTCATCTTTGCAATAGTAAATAGCTATAAATTATTATTACAGAAATCTTCTAGTTTTGTTGCCTCATATCACTTGCATTGTAGTTAACCTTCTAGTTTTTTTTGCACTGCAAAGTCATTTGCAATGCAATTTTCACCGTTGGAAAGATTTGGCTGAACTGCATTTTTTTAACTTAAAACAGGAATGTTCTATTTTAGTTTGCTCACAATATGACTTTTTTATATTGGGAAAATGTATGATGTTGCATTGCATGCTTGCAGTGTAGGCAGCATATTTAAGATTTGTTGCATTGCTCTTTGCATGCATACTTGAAAAAATTCAAAAATTATGAGCATATTTAAGGGTGTATTCACACCTGTTTTGTTTGGTTGGGTTGAATCGAACTCAATCTTTTGGGCAGGTGTGAATACAGTTATCGCACTCGGGTGCACACCAAACAACCGCACCGAGATCAAGCTGAAGAGGTGGTCTCGGTCCTCTTCCAAACAAACTCTGGTACGCTTGAATGGACGAACCAATGAATGGATGTCCTTAACACACGTGTTGTTTTGTTTATGATTTCTGGTTCACTTATAAAAAAAGCAGTGTGAAAGCGAACCACTACAAAATAAATAAATCGACATTGCATTTGGTCCAGACCAAAGCAAGTGAGCTAGCGGACTTTCCCAGTGTGAATACACCCTAATGCCGCGTTTCCACCGCAGTTTTGTTGCTGTTGTAACGTTGCATGGTCACAATGTAGACTCAACTTCAGAGTTGATACTAGAACATTGGTTCAATGCAGAATTAAACATGTTAAGGCTTAAAGGGGTCATGAACTGAGAAATGTAATTTTGACATATAAGAGGTCACTGTAAAAGCATCCTGTTTTAGTTTCAGAACTGAGGAATTTCTTGTTAGTCTAAAAACAGCTTATATTGAAGCTTGTGTCATGTACCACTCTATGACGTAACAGTGTGGCTGAACACAGACTCTTTAGAAGATCAGCACCTGCTTCTACATCACTGCCTACATCACTGCCGATTTGCATGTAAATAACAAGAGTGTAAATAATTTTAAAAGTCATCTAACCTGCAAGCACATATACACTGTGCCACCCTCCTTTACGCTCATTCTTTTTCTCAGCACGAAAATCTGTGGGTTTAAATCTCACTTGTGCACAGGGACGTTGAAAGGGGTCAAGACTCAGAGATCCCCTATGCATCTGAATAAAGAGAAACACAGACAAATTAGACTGGAGCAGAGCTGTTTATATACCTTTAGGGATTTGATTATACAGCAGTTAGTTTTGCAGTTAGATCTGATCTGGTTGCCTAAGTGATGTTTCAACGCAATGTGTTATTGTGTAAGTATACACCCATATTCCACCCATACTGCAAGATGGATCATTAATAGTACAATTTGTCACTCTCATTGTTTATCATTTCAGTTTCTCTATATTTGGTATGTGCATTCAGAATGAAATAATATTTCCTTTGTTCTCTAAGGATCTAATCTTCTATGGTGGCTACTTAAAAGGGGACACATACATACACTGAATGCATTTATATAAACTGCCTGCAATTTGTCTTAGTCTCTTTCTCTCAGGTTTTTTTCCTCTGTAAGGTGGTTCTCTTGTTCTCTTTTCTCTCTATTTTCTTTTCCTCCTCTGACAGGCTAGAGAAGCCAATTAAGGACTGCAGGGCACAGCAGAGCAAGCGTTTAGTTCTGCTCTCTCTCTCTCGCGCGCGCGCGGCACAGAATGGACGGAGAGTGTGACAGTATGAGTGTGTGTGTGTGTGTGTGTGTGTGTGTCAGAGACAGGAAAGGTCTGTATAATTGCTCTCACATTCGTCGCTATGAAAATGTGTTACCTTTTCACCTCTTCTGTTCACAATGACTTCTTCATCCTGATTTAGTCATTAGGATGTTTTTAGATGGATAAAAAAATGTTCTAAACAATTCTTTAGAGTGATAAATTAGATAGTTTAATATATCTAAGGTGAGTTTAAAGGTGAAGTGTATAGTTGTCTATAAATGACTACAAAACTGCCTTACTGATTACTCCTCCACAGAGTATAACATACACATAATATACAGGTGACATTATAAAACAATATAGATAAGGGTAAATTCAGGTAAATCGGTGTACTTTTTTCCATTGCGATGATTATACAGTATATATACACACACACATCCCATATATCACATATATAATCATCACAATGGCAAACACAGGGACCAAAGTGACCATGAAGAAATACCCGTTATATTCTACATGAAAATGCCACAAGCGCTCAGATCCAATACTTCATCCGTGTCTATCGTTCTGTTCACTGGGCTCTTTCCAGCTCTCTCTTGGACACTTCTGGAGCCGCTCTGAGCCAGAAAACCCTCCAGCCTGACATCCCAGAATACCCCGGGGCGACTGTGGAATGCATGCTAAACCACTAGAACACAACGGGATTGGCTGCAAGTGAAATATCCATAAGATGCACCATACGAAATGCTGAATCCTTATCAAATAAACATTATGATATGACATAACGTACATGCAAAATTTTGTTTTGTATTATGTTTTATTCATGTTTTCATGTATTTTGGGATAATATATAGTATTTTAAAAGTGCATACTATATTAAAGACTCAGCGATTTTTCTTTTGGTGTAACTATGAAAATAAATATTAGTCATTAATATCAAAGAAAATTCCCACCCTCCGTTAGCTCCCACTGAACATTCTCTTTTTAAATAAACCGCATAGTTTAAATAAAAACGGAATACAGCATAAACCTCATTTATGTTAATTGGTTGAAGTAGGGCTCTAGATATTTCACTTCTCTCCAGGTATCTCTCTCTCTCTCACACACACACACACACACACACTTTTAACTGGGTCAGCTTGTGATGTCTGCTGGGAGAGTTAAACGAATCCGCTGTTGTTTTCTTTTCACTTGAAAGTGAAAATAGGGCAGAATGAATGAGCGAGAGAATAAATGTATGTGTGTGTGTGTGTTTATTTGTTTTGTGATACTAGTTGGGTTTACTCACTGTATTGCAGGACTTCTAAACCAGCAAGAGTTAGAATTAAATAAATAATTTGAATACAGTACATGATTATCATATACTGTCTTTTATAAATTAATATTTGTTTAATTGTTAATTATATTTAGTTGTTTATATATATATATATATATATATATATATATATATATATATATATATATATATATAAATTTAAATATGTACATTTTATAAATTCTTCTGCATAAACTTCCATTTGCAGTCATGTTTCATGTTTTATTTAGGTATTGTATGTACGAGCCGCACAGATTCTCAGATGTGCATTCTGGTCAAGCTATTATTAAAACAATTTTATATCACTTATTGTTTCAATATTCTCTCTTTTTTTCTTCCTCCGTCTTTCTTTTTTTGTAGCTCAGTGGCTGAATGCTCATTAAGGTGAAAAGGCACTTCCTGGGGGGACAGGAAGTCAGCAGCAGGTGGCATGAAATAACAACGAGTTGTCAAGTGACAGTATGATGAGAACACACACACACACACACACACACACACAGCTGCCACCTAAGCGTCTGTGTCTGTTGGTCTCATCTGCTCGCTCTTTCTCTGTCTAGAAGCAGCTGAAGATAAAAAGAGATAGAGACTCATGTATAATTCATGCTACTGGAGATTCATCTGCTATGGAGACAGAAAGGCACATGAACTTATGAGTGAATGTGTGGAGCGAAGGGCACATATGAGTGTGTGTGTGTGTGTGTGTGTGTGTGTGTGTGTACACGCACGTGTGTGTGAGAGATAAACAGCCCTGCAGCACTGCATGGTGTCAGAGCTCAATGGAGCATTAGCACAAAGACACCTTACATAAACATTTGCTAATGATGATATTTTAAGTTAGGCCCGGTTTCACAGACATGGCATAAGCCTAGTCCCAGACTAAACTGTCCACTTGAGCTGTCTTAACTCAAAGTGACTTGCACAGACATATCTTAAAATAGTCAATTAGCCTGTTCTGGATTAAACAATGTTGCTTGTAAAAGGGAGGATTATGGCTAGTCTATGACTAAACTGAAACTTTTTAACTCCTGCTTAGTACTGTTTGTGAGGGAGCATGGACTATTTGGAATATCTACATGAAAACCAACATGCACAACAGAGGCCAGTCAGAGTACTTGTAGTGA
Organism: Carassius gibelio; assembly: GCF_023724105.1. Taxonomy (NCBI): domain Eukaryota; kingdom Metazoa; phylum Chordata; class Actinopteri; order Cypriniformes; family Cyprinidae; genus Carassius; species Carassius gibelio. Next base: position 24,167,924 of record NC_068416.1, on the reverse strand, counting down.
TCCATTACATTACTTTGATGACATGGCTTTTTTTTTGTATGTACAAAGAAAAAGCATTGGAGATAATATCTCTGCTTGAGCCTATAGACTTTCCTGTCTGTCTCTAAGAGGACGGCCTTTACCCAGTTCTCTCCAAGTTCTGCTCACATTGAGGTTTTTGGCATCTGGGACCTTTCATTGTGAAACTGGTGAATTGTGTGGTGTCAGTGAAGCAACTGTGTGTGGTACAACTTTTCATGGATGGTCATCTTGCTTATTTTCTGCTGAAAGGTGGTGGCAGCATCTTTTCTCAGGGATGCTAGAACAGATGTGGAGGGCACATACTCACTGTGCTCTGGCTTTTCCAACCTGTTCAGATTCATTTCTTCTGTGTAGGCCGAAGAACAAATAAACTTACATGCTCCTTAGAATGAAAGAAGAATTAAGATTGACAGAGTGGAATATATGTACCAATGGAAGCAAAACCAATTTCTTTCTTACATACCATTTGTGCTCAGTTCTTCATCTGAACTGTTCATGTGATCATCTGGTTTACCATCCAGAGGTTGCTGGTGCTGTATTATTCCAGACATCAAGTCACTCAATTAATCAGTTTTGTCTTTATTTGGTGGTCCACCAACAGTAGTAAATCGCTGTCTTCTGATCTCTGCGTTCTGTCTTTTTAAAGCCAGTTTCAAATGTATGTCATATGTGTTTTTATTTATTTATTTATTTACATAATTGTAATATACATACACTTTTATATATATTTACAAATATGTATATTTGAAATATTTTTGCCTGATTGTTAAAGTTTGATATTTTTATGCAGTATATAATATTTAATATATATAATACATTACATTTATATATACATACATTATCTACATGCACATTAATATATTAATTCTTAATATACTATTTTTAAGTATTTTATATAAATATCTTTTTGTATTGTTTTTCTATTTCTATTTCAGATATATTTATTCAAATATATCATTTTTATTTATACAATTTCATAACATACGACTCAAATATCTGTTGAATGCGCATAATGTGTTTAACAGTCAGGCACAGGCAGCGGCTGAATTTATAAAGAGATGCGTTCACAATGTTTATGATAAACCGTGTGACTGTCAAAGCAGCTAACGTGGAAAACACAAGCTGACACTCAATGTCAGCGTGTCCCCTCAGCATCAGAGGAAAGCGAAGACGTGAAAAGAAATAGGAAAGAAAGAGTCTTTCTGCTCTCAAAACATCACTTCAAAGCCATTCACACGCTGCTGTATTCTGTCATTTTGCCCCAGTGTTTGCATCTTGAGCTTTTTTCAGTTTTTACCTTTCTGTTGACATATACGCACACAAAGACATTTTCAACAAATATGGTATGCACAAAAGACATACCATAGATTGCTAGTTTTTATATAAAGCTAATTAGAATTACAACAGATTAACTAACCCAACCCTAAAAAATAACTTCTTGCATTTATTTAGTTAGTTACTTAATTTATTAATTTTTTCTTTGTTTACACTATGTATACATCTTAGTTAGTTACTCTGTTAGTTAAAGTAGGAGATGTCAAACTCACATTAACTAATGATATGATGTATGCTGTAGTCACTACTCTATCAGTATTTAGCATGCAGCGCAAGAGGAGTGTTCACTCACCTCCTGATACACACATCTGTCTCGAGACAGTTAAACTGTGACCTTTTGTTTTATTTTCCACACTCTGTTGCAACGTTTCATTACAAAGACAAACAGAAGCACATCTCAGCAGACTAATGCAATCTCAAGTACAAACAGCTCTTCTGTCAAATTCAACCACACTGTTCTCTTTCTCTCTATACAAAATGATTTATTTGTCTCTTGCTGTACCTCATACTTTTCTACTCTATTTACCATTTCACACTGGAAATTGGAAAAGCTTTTTTTCATCAGTCTACTGGTTACATGCCGTTTTACCACCCATTGCAAACTATCTTTGAAAAATGATTTACAAACCACGATGTAAAGACAGAGCGTTCAGTTTAACAAAGACAGATCTGAATGTCAGAGCTCCTCTGTCTTCCTTCAGGTCCTTTGAACTCTGACCTCATTCTGCCCTTGTCTCAATGCAATCAGTCTTAAACAAGTGACTGTTACAAGAGAAATGTTCTTGGTTTATTGTCTACCGTATATACTGCATCTGGGGCTTGCTGTAGATCCACACAGACAATCATTACATTTTATTTATTCATTTTTCAAACAACTTGTTTTTATTCATTTGTTGATTTTTTGTTTATTCGTTTATTTATGTTTAGTTATTTTGTGAAATGTGGAGTGGATTGAGACTGGAACTGTATAACTCCAAAACTGACCAAAAAAACACCTTATAAGTAGTCCATGTGACGTGCACACTATATTTCAAGTCTTATGAATTCAGGTTTGACATCAGGGACATCAAACATGATTGAATTAGAATCATCACCGATGTCCAACTTGATGCTAATGCATGCAAATGCAAAACAGTTCTGAAAGCTACAGGGAAAGGGAACATTTCAAGTAAATAACAATGTGCTTTTCAGTTTGTTGATCGATGTATGTCTTCGGAAGACTTGCAAGGTAGTGGGTCTTATGGACTACTTTTCTGTTGCTTTTTTGTAATTTATAGACCTTCCATCCACTTTCATTGGAAAAGAGCAACGATGATGTTAAGCAAAATAACTCGGTGTTCTAAAGAAGCAATAAAATCACACAAAACAACATTAAAATAACAGTGACAAAATTATCCTTTCGAGGTAAATTAATTCTTTAAAAATGCCACTTTTAATGTTTAAAATGGCAAAGATAAATCTGCAAGACTTCTTAAGTATCTTGGCCAAATAAAAGTTATTTTTCTTTAAAAGATGATTCACTAAATTGTCTGTGAAATGGAAAGGGTATTAGGCCATGTACTCTTCTGAATGCCCAAATGGAGGGGTGAGTGAATAAAAGCTGAACTCAACGAGTGGCTTGGGGTTTTCTGTCTTACTCTTTCTCTTCCGCCCTCTATCTTTCCCTTTACCCCAGTCTCGCTCCATCAAATGGCCCCAGAGTGCCGGAGTCCGATGCCTTGAAAATCTCTCAGCCTGCCTGCGGGCAGCTCATATGACATAAACACCACAAGAAGCTAATTGGAAATAAACAAAACCAGGGGGGAAAGGATATTGCAGAATGTTGCGTGTGAATTACCAAAGGTGTTAATATACTCAGAGGGAGACTTTGGCGAGTCCCGTGTTTGCTCGAGGCACACATCAAACTCATGACCTTTACAGGAAATGAGTGTGCTGGCCATTCACAGGCCATTTAGGGGGCTGCAGAAATATGCCAACCGCGTTTTATAACAGGTATTAGTTTATTACATCACCAATTGATAGTATAGTACAGTAATCATACAGGAATAATTTAAAATGCAGGGGTTTTTGAAAGAACGCTCTCAACAAGGCTACATTTATTTGATCAAAAATACAGTAAAACATTACATCTTATTACTGTTTAATATGATTGTTTCCTATATCAAACTGTAATTTATTCCTGAGATGCAAGGCTTAATTTTCAGCATCTTACTCCAGTCTTGAACTTTATATTGATCAAAGGATCCTGAAAAAATATATATATTATCTTTTTTAAAATGTTTAACTACTGTATATCTGGAAAAGGTTGTCCTTGATTTAAGTCAAATAGTCAGACATACTATATTCATGCATTTACAAAGTGCCACTGAATGAAAAATAAGCTGCAAAAACATTCATTCAGAAATCATCCTCGACGTCACAACCCTGAGAACACAAAGAGGAAACCAGGACGGCATCCAGCGTATGGAGCCACATCAGGGCCAGAGAGAACAAAGAGGTTGGAGCTGGTAGCAGGTGAGGTTGAGGATGAGATGAATGGAAAGAGAAATATACTGTGACATCCCATTTGGGCGAGCTTGTGTGCATGAGAGAGGGATCTCATTCTGTACTTAATGAGGATGGCAGTAATAAGTGAAGGAGAGATTCAGGCAATTCAGGCAGAAAGCAAGTCTATTAGTGGGCTATCAGGACTCTGCGTTCCCACAAACAGCAGCGATGTGGATGAACACAACCATCGTCTGTGAGCGATGTGACCACTTATATGTTCTTACATTTCCTTTTCTCACCACTACAGTCAAAAGCTGCTGTGCAAACTGTCACATAATCAGCCGGAGTGCTTAGAGGAGACTGGGGCTAGTTGTCACACAAAGAAGGTTTTGAGCAAAACAAAAACAAATGCTTGTTTTCTTTTGCATATTGGTTTAAAAAGCTTTTGTCTTACATTTCTGCTGTTTACTGAAATATTTTGTAAACCTGGAGGCTTGTGACTGTCCCAAAGACTGCCAAGTACATTACACTGAAAAGGTCCAGAAAAGTATGACAAGCATCGTCAGAATAGTCCATCTGCCATCAGTGGTTGAAAAAATAAACAATAATATTAATTTCAAAATTATACTAATGATACTAAAATAACACTGGGAGTACAAGCAATAATACTGGACATGTTAAATAGCCATTTTATAGTCATTACTTTTTTAAGTAAAAGTGTGACCCTGGACCACAAAACCAGTCATAAGGTGTTGATTTTTTTTTTATTTTTTTTTAATGAGATTTATACACCATCCAAAGCTGAATAAATAAGGTTCCTTTTCGGGAACTCGAGCTGCGTCGATATCGCTTTGGGGAACGTCCCTGACGAGACCGGCTCTGAACATCGTGTGCAAACTGTCCAATGGACGGGCGTGACGTCACGGAGCGGGGTGACGTAGCGACCAGGAAGCTATATAAGCACGTGCCGTGCAGCTGGCTTCAGCTTCGCTCTGTCAGCAAGCGCTCTGTGTGTGCATGTTAAAAAGTCTGTCCCGTTGGTCCTATTTATTGTTGTCTGTCTCTTAGCCATTAAAAGATCGCTAATACAGCTCAATAATGCCAAAAGCAAAGCAAAAGACCAAGTATTTAAAGGGCGATTCCAAGCCACGTTACAGATTGTGTGTTCCTCCCTGCCCTCGCTACATCACGAGCGGGGATACACACAATCTGTGCGTGGCTTGCCTGGGATCGAAGCACGCTGAGTCGGCTCTCGAGGGGGCCGACTGTCCGCATTGCGAGCGATTGCCAATGCGGGCGCTTCGATCCCGGAGGGCTCTCTTCGAGGAGGGAGCCTTCACCAGCGTTCCCCGCGGTGCTGGCCCCGCTTCTGCCGAGGCAGAGCGGCTGCTGCACTCGTGGGGTTCGCAGGTGGATCTGTCAGAGGGAATGGAGACGGGCCAGTCCTTATCTCCTTCCTCATCTGCCAGATCAGGCGCCCAAACCCTGGGTTCGGAAGCACGCTCGTCGGTTTCTTCCCCCCAGGGTGAGGGATCAGCTCTCCGCCTCTCTTCCTCCGAGGAGGTTGACGTGGAGACTGTTGCTGGGGATTCGCCACCCCTGTTGCCCCAGTATGAGGAGCTTTTGGAGGTGGTTACACGCGCAGTTGATAGATTAAAAATCGAATGGCCTGCAGAAAAACACACTGAGCCGCAGAAAAGCAAGCTAGATGAACGCTTTCTGCGGCCGAGGCAACCACCTCCACGCCGGAGTCTACCATTTTTTCCCGATCTCCATGATGAGTTATCGAGATCGTGGAAACACCCATATTCGACCCGCCTCTTTGGCCCCGATTCACTATATTATGGCAACGTGATGGGGCTGGGAGAGCGGGGTTATAGGACGTTGCCACGGGTTGAACAGACGCTCGCTGTCACCCGGCTCGGCATCGTCCCTAAAGGCTCCGGCATTGCCCACTAAGCCGCTGCGAGTTACATCATCGCTTGTGGGCAAAGGTTATGTGGCAGCAGGTCAGGCTGGGGCTTGCCTTCACACCATGGCAGTCCTTCAAGCTTATCAGGCCGACCTGCTGGGAGATATCGATGAGGGAGAGGGGATTAAGTCTGATGATATCGAAGAGCTTAGAAAGACCGCTGATCTCTCCCTCCGCGCCACTAAAGAGACCGCTCGCGCGATTGGGCGGTCTATGGCAGCCTTAGTGGCCGCGGAGAGGCATTTGTGGCTGACCCTGTCAGAGATAAAAGAAAGAGACAGGGTCTGCCTCCTGGACGCCCCGCTTCAAGCCTCGGGCCTGTTTGGCGACACAGTCAACACTGTCGTCGACAGGTTCCAGGAGGCACGCAAACAGGCGGCGGCATTCCAGAATTTCCTCCCTCGTCGCTCTCGTGGTGCATCTGGGCGGGAGATCACCACGCCACATACCGGCTCCTCATACCGGGAAGCGCAAAAACAGAGTGTCGCCGCTCGTGTTCCCCCACGTCGGGACCGAGGGCCTCAGCGACGCCCTGAGTCGGGGACTTCCAGAGCAAAAAAGCCTGATTTAAGAACAGTTATCGAGGCCCGGAAGTCCTCGACGAAACGATCCTGACATCAGGGTCCAGAGGGTAGCCCCTACTGGGGTAGAGCGCGGTCCACCTCAGTATACGGTGCCCGCCTCACCTCAGTGCCCTCAGGAGGTCGGTCTGCCAACCCTGCCAGAGCTTCAGGGCGCAGCGGCCTCCCGCGAGCACTACTCCCAGTTATTTCCGCCCGTGAGCGCAGCGGAGCTAGGAGGCTCACCGCCCCTTCGGGGGCCTCTTACACCAGAGGTCAGTCTCGAGAGACTGATTCCCTTAGTAGATTATTTAGCAGCATGGAAGCTACTGCCAAATGTATCTCGTTGGGTCCTGCGTACAATAGAAAAAGGCTATTGCATTCAGTTCGGTCGTCCACCACCGAAGTTCAACGGGGTTACACCGACTGTGGTCGGCCCCCGGCAGACTCTGGTTATGGAACAAGAAGTGAATACCCGATTAAGGAAGGAGGCCATCGAGGTGGTCCCTCCTCTAGACAGGGAATCCGGATTTTACAGCCGGTATTTCATAGTTCCAAAGAAGGATGGGGGGTTGCGTCCGATCATAGACTTACGTCACCTGAACCGCTCAGTTATGTCACTGAAGTTCAAAATGCTCACTGTCAAGCAGGTTGTAGCTCAAATCAGATCCGAGGACTGGTTTGTCACCATAGATCTCAAAGACGCATACTTCCACATATCCATCCTTCCACAACACAGGAAGTATCTGAGGTTCGCTTTCGGGGGCAAAGCTTATCAATATCGAGTACTTCCCTTCGGCCTTGCACTCTCACCCCGCACGTTCACGAAATGTGTAGATGCGGCTCTGGTATCCCTCCGTATGCAGGGCATCCGCATTCTGAATTATATCGACGATTGGTTGATCTTAGCTCGATCAGAGCAGATGGCGGTTCGACATCGAGATGTCGTTCTCGCACACATGGGGGAGCTGGGTTTGAGACTAAATGCCAAGAAGAGTGTACTTTCTCCAGTTCAGAGAACCACCTATCTAGGCGTAGTGTAGGATTCGACCACGATGCAGGCACGTATGTCTCCTGCTCGGATCGAGTCGATCCTCACTTCAGTCGAGAGAGTCAAAGAAGGCCAGTCACTCACTGTCAAACAATTCCAGAGATTGTTAGGGCTCATGGCAGCTGCGTCCAACGTGATACCTTTTGGCCTGCTGCACATGAGACCCCTACAGTGGTGGCTCAAGTCCAAGGGCTTTTCCCCGAGGGGAAATCCACTTCGAGTTATCAAGGTCACGCGGCGATGCCTTCGTGCCTTAGACATGTGGAAGAAACCTTGGTTCTTGAATCAGGGCCCGGTGCTGGGAGCTCTTCGTCGCCGTGTAACGCTAGCGACAGACGCGTCCCTCACCGGTTGGGGTGCAGTCATGAGTGGCCACCCTGCCCGTGGTCTGTGGAGTGGTCGCCACCTGACGTGGCACATCAATTGCCTAGAGATGTTAGCAGTCTATCGAGCATTAAAATATTTCCTCCCAGACCTGAGAGGTCACCATGTGTTGGTGCGCACCGACAACACATCAGTGGTCTCTTATATCAATCACCAGGGGGGTCTGCGCTCACGCCCCTTGTACAAGCTGGCATACCAGATCCTTCTCTGGTCCCAGGGCAAACTCCTCTCGATCAGAGCAGTGTATATTCCTGGGAGATTGAATGTGGGAGCAGACATACTGTCGAGGCAGGGGCCGAGGCCCGGGGAATGGATGCTTCACCCCGAGGTGGTGAAGCAGATATGGAGAGTGTTTGGCAAAGCTCAGGTGGACCTCTTTGCGACTCAAGAGACATCGCAATGTCCCCTCTGGTTCTCTCTAGTTCATCCAGCTCCTCTGGGACTGGACGCTATGGTACAGACCTGGCCGAGGCTTCGTCTGTACGCTTTTCCCCCTACCGCTCTGCTCCCGGGAGTTCTGGCGAGAGTACGCCAGGACGGGGTCCGTCTGTTGTTAGTAGCCCCGTTCTGGCCAGGCCGAATATGGTTCTCAGATCTAGTCTCGCTCCTCGACGGCTCTCCGTGGGAGATACCGATCAGGAAAGACCTACTCTTACAAGCGCAGGGCACGATAATCCACCCTCGCCCGGAGGTGTTCAAGCTGTGGGTGTGGCCCCTGAGGGGGCACAACTGTTAGCAGCTGGTCTCTCAACCGAGGTTGTTGAGACCCTCCTCCAGTCCAGAGCTCCCTCTACGAGGAAACTGTACGCCCTGAAGTGGTCATTCTTTACTTCATGGTGCAGAGATCGCCATCTTGACCCTGTTAACTGCCCAGTTGGTACAGTTCTGGAGTTTTTACAAGCTAGGCTCTCTGCGGGGTTATCCCACTCCACCTTAAAGGTGTACGTGGCGGCCATAGCTGCTTTCCATGTCCCTTTCAATGATCAGTCAGTGGGTAGACACCCCCTAGTTACACGTTTCCTCCGAGGTGCATTGAGGCTGAGACCTCCAGTACGGTCCCGTATTCCCCCATGGGATTTGGTTGTGGTTCTAGAGGCTCTTTGTAAAGCTCCATTCGAGCCAATTCAAGATATCTCAGATAGACATCTGACACTGAAAACTGCCCTGCTACTGGCAATCACCTCGCTGAAACGAGTTGGAGATCTCCAGGCCCTTTCGGTGGCCCCTACTTATTTAGACTTTGCCCCTGGTATGGCCAAAGCATTCTTATACCCTCGAGCGGGTTATGTTCCAAAGGTTCCCTCTGTTACACCACAGCCTATCGTACTGCAGGCCTTCTGTCCTCCTCCCTTTCGGGAGCCAGACCAAGAGAAGCTAAACTGTATGTGTCCAGTGCGAGCACTCGACGCATACGTCCACAGAGCTGCCCTGTGGAGAAAATCCGACCAATTGCTTGTTTGCTACGGTCCTACTAACAAGGGGTCTCCTGCCACCAAGCAGACCCTTAGCCGTTGGATAGTCGAGGCTATCAACGTCTCTTATGAGTCCTCTGGTCTACCCCCTCCTTTGGGGGCCAAGGCTCACTCTACTCGGGGTATGGCGGCCTCCAAGGCCTTCTCAGCAGGTGTGTCCCTAGTGGACATCTGCAACGCTGCGGGGTGGTCCACGCCTTCTACATTTGTCAGATTCTACGATCTTAATATGCGAGCCGCTCCGGGCTCTTCTGTTCTCTCGTCCTAAGCTGTGCTCTCCGGATACACACTAGGCAGGGATTTGGTAGTCTGGCAGCGAGGGCACCTCGTTCCCCAAAGCGATATCGACGCAGCTCGAGTTCCCGAAAAGGAACGTCCCAAGGTTACGTATGTAAGCCTAGTTCCTTGAGGGAACGAGACGCTGCGTCGCAGAGCCATACTCCCGGCACCCCTGCCGGCGCTTGCTTCCCTACTCGAAGCTGAAGCCAGCTGCACGGCACGTGCTTATATAGCTTCCTGGTCGCTACGTCACCCCGCTCCGTGACGTCACGCCCGTCCATTGGACAGTTTGCACACGATGTTCAGAGCCGGTCTCGTCAGGGACGTTCCCCAAAGCGATATCGACGCAGCGTCTCGTTCCCTCAAGGAACTAGGGTTACATACGTAACCTTGGGACGTTTCCATTGATGTATGGTTAATTATGATATACATATACAAATGAAACCGTCTGGATTTAACTGATGAAGAGACATGATCCAGCCTGCCCTGTGTAATATATATATATATATATATATATATATATATATATATATATATATATTTTTTTTTTTTTTTTTTTTTTCAAATATGTTTGTATTTTTTTATTTATTCAGTAAAAAAAAAAAAGAAAAAAAAAAAAGATGCTTCTGTGTGTCCCCAAAGAGAGTTCTCAAAATTACTTCACTTCTGGATGCAATTTTAATTCTGAAATACAGCTCCACTACACACACACACACACTTCCAGAGGTGTCTGAGTCCACATCTGTCACTAAGACACATAATATTAATTACCATTGTGTTGACCTGACAGCTGAGAGCAGTGTTCTGCAGCCTTTAGCTTTAAAAAAAGAGAAAGGTACAAGCAAAAGAAAAGAGAAAGAGAAAGAAACAACCACCATTGTGGACAAACTTGACTAAAATTAGGTTTGTAGTGATCTTTATCTCTTTTTCATCAAGTTTACACTAAAATACTTAAAATAGTTCTTAAAGCTCAAGTGTGAGACTATTTTTTATTATTTTTATAAATAAGTTATTAAATAAAAAACAACAAGAGATTATAAAACATTATATAGTTGCATAATCTACTTTTTTTTTTTTTTGCAATATGCTCAAAACGGATACCATTGTTGTAAAATTATAAAGAAAAAGTATCATGTTAAAACGTTTGACTGATATAATTTTTGTATCTATAGGTGTTTGTATATATATACAGAAAGAAACACTGCTATAAAACTCGGGCAAACATAATTTAGCTCAATATTACAATTCACCAACACATCTGTCATACGAGCATAGAGATGTTTATTGAGTGAGTCTGTTATCGGACGCGAGTTTCTATTAGTCTGAGTGACAAATGCAAGACTGAGGGAGGCATTTATTATTAAATCCCGAGATGACAGACAATCAATATGCAGGTGTTTGCTATTGTCCCAGACACAGGTCAGGTGTAGCGTCTACGACAGACACATTTATTGACTTACATGCGGGTTTTTCTGTGTGATAATCCAGTTACGGACTCATGCAGTCTGTCAGGTGAAATGAAACGCGGAGGAAGTTAGCGCTGCGATTGAGAAAAAGGCCGGATTCATAAGACAACGCATTTTTAAGAGAAACCATACTGACAGTACAACTTATTTTTTTCTACATTTACTTTTTATAATTCGTTTATGAACAAAAGCACCTGTGTTTATGTAAATGAAGCGTATTACTGAAGGAGATTTAAACTGAAGGTTTTGACCGCGAAATTTCTAATGATACTATAACGGTCGTGATGTGACGTCACGTTCTGTGGCGCCCTATTTCAAAACATAATTCGACGTAATAATAACAATAGTAATATTAATTCAAATAGTAGTAAATCCCCCAAAAAATTCTCAACTTTCCTTCAACACTTTTTAAGCTTGTAGTCTTTTCATTTAGATAAAAGCCTATCAATCTTATATCAGTCATCTTCACATGATATGAAGGGTTAGAAAATGCAGCCAAATTGCGAAAAATAAATTGTACACATGAGCTTGTGTTCCCTGTGTCTCTCTTACGCATGTATATGAATAGAAATTTTGACAGAAGGAAAAATTGTACTGTGACTGCTCTTTCAAACATGAGCTTAAAACAGTATTAGTGCTCCTATTCAATGTGGTTTCACGCTTCAGTGTTCAATCATACAGACAATGACCTTTAATAAGCTAATTATGACATGCATTTAAAATATGCAGTGTTAATGACAACTGCAAACAAACATTTGCTGACATCAGAGGTCTGTGGGCTCGGTTCAAAAACTGCAGTGTGTATGTTTTAATGAGCAATACTAATGCCCCTGGACATGAACCCTAAATAAAGTAAACTAAGTCAAAATTCTCCCTTACTTGTGCTTGAATTTCACTGCCTCAGATAGTGGTTTTCTTTAAAGAGCTTTGGCCATTATAAGCCTATGCTGCCTGCTAAATACAGTTCTATTGTATATGTCTATAAAAATAAGGTAGGCTATACATTTCCATTTTCTTTATTTTTATTTTCCTGTATCTCTATATTTCCTATTTTCCTACTTTATATGATGTCTTTCCTTCCTCCAGGGGAAATTGATAGCCATTTGAACAAGCAGACGTATAGCTACAATATCAGTCTAAATATCCAATCACACCAAGATCACATCACAAAAAAATATGTTTGAGAAAGCAAAACACATTCTGGTCATTCGTGTGTTTTGGACAACAGATTTTACATTCTTTAAAGAATTACTTTAATTAAACATTCTTGTAGAGAAAAAGGTGCACATGTCACACAGACAGGAGTTCTCAAGTATGTGGTGTTCTCAAGTATGTGGTGAGCGATAAAAAAATCTAGGTCATAGTGCATGATGAAGACCAGTTCAGCTTGATGGTGCGCTTGTGGTTGGCCATCTCTTTACATTTAGTCAAAATCATTTGAAGACATTTGCTGACATAATTAGTTTTATTTCCCTATATAAGAAATAACCAGGTGTATTTATTCTACATTTCTATCAGTAAATGCTATTAAGAGTATTACTTGCAGTTTTGTTTGTTTGGTCAACAGAAGTACACACATGTGCATCATGTTGAAAATAAGGTCAAAGAAAACCAGATGCACTGTGCTTTCCATTTCCTGCCATTGACCTGTCAACAGCATCACAGTTTCCACCCTGCAACTCAGCATCTACCTCACTCTCTTCTGTCTCACGTGTACTGACACAAGTACCACATTCAATGGTTTTCACAGGCTTTTATTGTAAATGGCAAATGAAACCACACTATGAAAGTGTCAGAATGAAGTCTGAGAAACATTTCTAAGAAGGCTGAAAGGCACATCCGACATCTGTACAGTACAAAAGTCTTTACTATAAAACTTTTCACAGTTAGACACAGAGAAAACTTTAGGACAGGCAGAGTGTGGTACTTTTGTACATGGCTGAATTGCATCTGTCAGGGCATGACATCCAAGTAGTATACCATGCATGTCTGTATGACACACTTTAATTTAAAAAGACTCATATAAAAAATCTAACAAAATTAAAATAAGTATAAAACTATCAACAGAGCTGCTACAAAGAGAGGGATTCATTTCTGTTACAACCATCAACAGCTCAATGAGTTTGAACTGAATCTGAAGATTAAAATTACTTTTGTTTACAATTACTGCTGTTTACAAAGATGTTCTCATGAAAGAAGAGAGAGAATGCAAAATGCAATGCAGTGAAGAGTAGGCTATATCGCGTTCATCTTTCTTTTCTGGTTGTCATTGGTCTTCACCCCTCTGTAGATCAAAGTAAGACCAGTAAACAGGCACTTGATACTGCAGAGAGAGAAGGAGAGCAAAAATCAGTCACATCATTTGAAATATGGATGTAATATGGAAAAATTTCATCAGAATCCTTGAGAATTTAAAGAGACGTGGTAAAAAAAAAGGGCAGATTTGATACAGAATGAGATCTTGTCACACTCTCTTACAGAGGAATTGCAGATATTGCTCATAAATTGTGCTTTGTGACATCATACAGTAATGTGGGAAGCAAAACAATCTATTTTTAATTAATTCTAATTCAGATTAAAAAGGTGTTTTTAAGATCTAGCTACTTGCATCTACTTGAGACTGTGTATTTGTGTGCTGTATTGCAATGCATTAGTGTTGATTTGGGTCAAGGGTCCTTCATAAAGAGTCTGTTTTGTAATTTGCAATATGCTAATTTCTGTATGCATATGTATGGATACCCAAATCACCCACTACATTTCCCAAAATGTTACAACATTACCATAAAAAACACACTCCAAGATTTTGTTTCAATGTTTTTCCTCAGATGCACCACTGTCATGGATCAAGGTTGAATCACGGTTGAATTTTGTTGAATTAATGTTGATATTGCGACGTTGTTTTAACCATTTAGCATTGAATGCTATTTCAATGTGTTTTCAATCTTGAAACTACAACTGATATTAAGTTTTCAACAATAAATGTCAGTCATGTCATGTGCTGACTGGGACTGTGTGGGATACACAGTGCAGTCCAGTGTGTCAAATTAACTCTAATAAATATCAGCCATGATACAAACAACAGCTAAAAGTGAAGAGTTTTTATTAGTTACAATAAAAACGCAAAATATCCCTATGTATTTCCAAGATGATATAACTGGCATACTAATCAGGGAAGTTGTGGCCTAGTAGTTAGAGAGTATGACTCCTAACCTTAGGGTTGTGGGTTCAAGTCTCGGGCTGGCAATACCATGACTGATGTGCCCTTGAGCAAGGCACCGAACCCCCAACTGCTCCCCAGGTGATGCAGCATAAATGGCTGCCCACTGCTCCGGGTGTCTGTTCACGGTGTGTGTTCACGGTGTGTGTGTGTGTGTGTGTGTGTGTGTGTGTGTGTGCACTTTGGATGGGTTAAATGCAAAGCACGAATTGTGAATATGGGTCACCATACTTGGCTGTCACATCACTTAACTAAGATATTTTGCTGTGAAAATGACACTGAAATTAAATGAACTAGACTGAACATGTAACTTCATGTAAGGTCATGTGACACCAAAAACTAGTTTTTACAAAATAATACACCATATGTATTATACAGTATGCATAGTACTCCATTCCGAACAGAGCCAACACCAGCATCTGGAGCTGTGGATGTATTTAGAAACCAACCAACACATCCATGAAGATGTGTCTCCCAACACTTTCATGAAAACAACTTAGTTGAACAAATATTTGCTGTTACAAACATGGTTAGGCCTTATACACTCGGGTCAGGGTTGTATGTTTTTGCATGACTCGACGCATACCATTTTTTCATCTTGTACCAAGTATTTCGACTGCTCATGGGGTCGGATCAGACTTACCCATTGGAGGGATCCTCGAGAGGAGCCTGTGCTACCTTCTTCTTCCATGTTCTCATGCTCCTCACCCTCACTGTGTGGCGTCTGGTGAATAACCACTCGCTCTGAGGGAAGAGACAGACATTGGGATTAGGGCTACATTCAAATATCTACATGTACAGTATGTTGAAAATTCAAAATCTTTCAAAAATTTCAAAGCCATTTTATATTATCAAAGAATCCCCATTAATGATGGCATTTTTAATCAGAAGTAACAAGTACCAGATATACCTTACAAACTTTTCTAAAAAAGTATTACGCCTTTCTATTTTTTACTGACGCATAGAGCCAAACCGCACTTAGGTCTATGCAGCGTGCGTGACAACGTGCCTACTGCAAGCGGGTGATGTGACATGACAAAAATATACTATTCTCATTATAAATAACCTAAGCTGTCTATATATGAAGCTATGTGAATATACACTGTTGTTAAAGTCATTGCACGCAAACTATGTCCAGATGACAAAAAAAAAAAAAAAAACTCCCACTTTACCACAAATAAAAAAACACCTGAAAGAGTGTTTGAGAGAGGCACAGCCAACTGAAATAATGCAAGTAACACAAGCAATGGTTCTGCTTCAAGAACCAGATTTTACACGGGATATTAGTGATATATATCAAGTAAAATTATAAATTTAATATTAATTCAATAAAAGACCATGCAGTGTTTGGTTGAAGAAAAAAAACACTTTGGCTGTTTTTGCATTCACAAAATGTTGCCTGTTCAGTGCAGTCTGTATTAATATTAATTTAAATGTTAATATGTTATGCTATTTACATACCATAATACCAAATGGTCTGCAAAAACTCCTGATTGATTATTAACTGTATTGTTTTTCTTCACTATTTATGACCATTCATTTGAGAACGGTTTTACTGATGCAGGACTGCAAAAATGTAAAATGTATTAATTTTTTACATAAACATGAAATTATTATTTATAAATAAAATAAAATGTATGTGTTTATTTTTATATTACAATATTTATGACTGTTTGAAAAAATAATATATACATTTGTACAGTATATAATATAAAAAAATACATAATAGAAAATTTATAGAAAATTTTTAATAATTAATGTAGTTAATGCAGTTTATATTATTTATAATGTATTTAAAGTAATGTTTTAGAATTTTGTACTATTTTTTTTTTTTACTTTTTTTTTAAACAAAATAATAACTGTTATTTTAAAAAGCAGTGTTAACTGTGTGTTTGAAAAAGCTCAACATTTGCACTTCCTGTGCGAGGGGCCACAAAATTGGACAAGTTTTGACATAAAAGACCTGCTCACACAGCAACTTTGTGACATAGGCAACATTATTTTTCACATTACATGCACTTGCATCATTCACTATGCTCTTAGTCAGTGCAGTTTTTTTTTTTTTTTTTTTTAATAGTCTGGTTGTTTGTGTGACAGCATACTGATGTTTATTCAGCTGCAGAAAATGTACAATTAATCAGATTCATTAAGGAGTAATAAACTTAATAAATGTCTGGCTGTGATTACAGTATTGAACTGGGTATAAGTGGTGAAAAAATGTCTCATTATTCTTAATGAACTTTTAATGAGTCTGAGCTTTGCAGGGACATAAAAACATAAAAATATAAGCACTGTACAACATAGGGGATGATAAAGCAATGCGGAACACATGCATTCAGCACAAACACACCAGTAATGAGCCTCAGTCTTGAAGTGTACCTGATTTTTTGCAGGAGTTTCTCATCTTGCACACACTGAAGGCCAAGCAGAGGGTCAGCAGGCCGATGGCAGCAGCCAGAGATAGAGGCAGGATGGGAGGTGAATGTGAAAGGGGGCCGCTAGTCCCATTGGTTCGAGTGCTTTGGGCAGATGTACTAGCATTGCCTGTAATGATGACAGCAGAAAAATTAGACAAGTAATCATTTAGAGATCATTTGTATTACACTGTTTTATATGAAGTCATAAATGTCCACAACATGACCTGATTAATGCGGACACCTGCTTCTAATAAATAGGGTTGGCTACATCCCTTAAATCCAATGACATGAATCTTAATGCTATGTGAAATGACAAAGACATGAATAAGTGGAATGAGTGTGGAAGAAGAATCTTACCTTGAGTTGTTGCCTCAGTACTGTGTTCACCTTTAACGACATTCAGGTATGTTTTTTGTCCCTCAGATTCCTCCAGAACTGGTATGTCCTGAATCACTTTACAAACATAGTCTCCGGTGTCATTTTTAACTGTATTTGTGATTTTCAGAAAGGAGCAGTTTTTATTTGATGGCATTTGATATAGCCGCTTTTCTTCTGGTATTTTTTCATTATGTTTATACCAAAATACTTTAACATTTTTGTTTTCTTCTTTTGTTTTATTCCAGCAGCAGCTGATTTGAATAGGTTCTCCTTCATTCACAGTGATATTCAATGGGCTCTGAATCACAGACAGCTCCTCATATGAACCTGTGAGAGAAGCAAAAACACAAATGACTACATGCCATTGTGGAGTTCTGTATTTACATTATTTTATTCATTATTATTTATTTGATATATACTGCAAAAATCTGTGGCATTTTACCTGAGAGACATCTCGATAATCAAATGAAATTTAAATGATCACAGATTACTTGCAAAGTGCATTAAATTTCCTAACCTACACTAAACCTACCTCTTAGAGAAAACATTCTTTGTTTTAAAGTGTGTTTTTAATTAGATGTAAATAATAATTATATTGCATTTTAGTTTTTGCTGAGGTTTCAAAAGTTAGTCAAAATTGAATTATCTTTTAAATACCATAAATACTAATCTTTACAAGTCTCCTGCATGGATTCAGGTACCTAAATAAAATAAAATTTCTACTAAAAAATATATGCAAATACTATACAGCTTATGTGTGTGTGCATGCATATATATGTACAGTATATATATATATATATACACAATATAAATAACACAATATAAATAACACAATATAAATAACACAATATAAATAACACAATATAAATCGTTGCAAAGCAGACAATTACAGAAAATTACGTTTCTACAATATATTTAGTAGTGACTTGTCAAATGTCAAGGTTGCTGTCAAAATTAATGTAGATATGGCAGAAATGTATGGAAAATTCAGTTAATGATATAATCAAACATATTCATGCATATAGATGTAACTGATCAATAAATTAATGTAAATGTAAATGTGATATGGTAAAAAAAATGTCTTCAACTGAACATAGGAAGACAGCATTATCTCACAGCTCTACAATCATTTGGTTTGTTTGATTTTGCACTAATACTGAACATTATCCTGTAGCATCTGTACTGGGTTTCTCTTCACGAAGGAGCTTTGTGTGGCACTTACCTCTGAAACAAAGGCATGACATGAGGAGTCCACACAGGAGTCTGGAGGAACACTTCATTTCTGACCGTCTGCAAAGAATCTCAACTCTACTTTACTCCCACAGCACAACCTTTCACACGCACGAGACACTCGTACTCTCAGATTTTCAACCCCCTCCCCATGCAACTAAATTTATCACAGCGAAGCCCAGCGTAAACCACAACACTGCTCTCACACTTGACTGAACACAACCACATACACAATCATACAGAAAGATGCATTAACATACTTTATTCCACCTGCTTTCAGAATTCAAACCATTATGAGTCTGCAAACAAGCTATCATGCAGGAAGTGACATCACAGACCTGAACAGCATACCATAACTGCATTTCCTCTGTGTCTCACAGAGCTGAAACTGAGTCAGTCAGCACAGAAACAGTCCCTTCTTCAACATCAGGCATTAGATGTGTCTTTTCATCAGTGTTCGTAACAGAAATGCTCTTGTTTTCGTTGTCATGCATTGGAGATGCACCTTGTTCAATGCTCACAACTACAGCAGTCGGTTTCTCTTCTTCTGTTGCAACAGTTACTTCAGGTTTCTCGTTGTTGACCCTACCTTTCTCCTGTTCTGAAATATTCTCTCCATGTTTCACCTCTTCAGTTTCATTCTTCTGTGTCTCTCCGGCCTCCAGGTCTTCATCTGGTC
This sequence comes from Carassius gibelio, assembly GCF_023724105.1. Classification (NCBI taxonomy): domain Eukaryota; kingdom Metazoa; phylum Chordata; class Actinopteri; order Cypriniformes; family Cyprinidae; genus Carassius; species Carassius gibelio. Next base: position 24,148,976 of record NC_068416.1, on the reverse strand, counting down.
TCACTCCCAACTCTACAGCATGCTCAACTGCTTTAGATGCAAAATAAATAAATATAAAATTCTCACTTACATCTAAGGCTATACATTTTTACTTTAAAGGAACAGTTCACCCATAAATTAAAATATGGTATTAGAAAAGGCCATTCTAGATATAGTGATTACATCACTTGCTCACCAGTGGATCCTTTGCAGTAATCAGCATCGTTTACATTCAGGAGAAAGCATGCGCATGCTGAACATAAACAACACTGATTATGTTAATAACGTTCTGGGGAAAGATCACGCACGCGCCATTGGTACTCTCCAAAATGGCAGAGGATGTTAACTTGAGGAGAAGAATTGTTGAATAAATTATGTTATTTTTGTTTTCTTTGCATACTAAAAGTATCGTAGCTTCCTAAAATTACAGTTGAACTAATGTCACATAGACTGTTTTATTGATCTCCTTATTGTGTTTCTGGGTCTGGGAACATTTCAGTTGTGTTGCTGTCTATGCAGGGTCAGAGAGCTCTCAGAACTCATCAAAAATATCTTAATTTGTGTTCTGAAGATAAACGAATATCTTTCAAGGTTAGAATGAAACGAGGGTGAGTAATTAATGACAGAATGTTTATTTGGTGAACTAACCTTTAATGATGGATTCAATTCTTAAAAACATGTAGCTTTTCTTTTCACAATTTATTAATTGATGGACTGGAGTGGTGTGGATTACTTTGGACTCTCATTCTGACGGCACCCATTCACTGCAGAGGATCCGATTGTGAGCAAGTGATGTACTAACCCTAAGGCCATCCAAGATGTATGAGTGTGTTTCTTCATCAGTTAGGAGAAATTCAGCATTACATTTTCAGCAACTTGACATTTTTTGGGGTAAACTTTTCCTTTAACTTCTTCTACTGTGGTACAAATCTATTATTTAACTTTGCTTACAACACTTTGTTATAACAAAGAGACAAAAATAGTCTATTGCTGCTCATGCATGAAACAAACTGTCTGAGATGTTGTTAGACACTGATTGTATTCATACACCCCTGCTGTGGTTTTAAAATCAGAATATTCTGTTAAGTGTTAAAAGGAAAAAAATCTTGTTAAGGATCTCTACAATGAACTGCATTTGTAATTATTCTGTATAAGTAAACATTTTCAAGACAGGCCTACAATGGGCTCTGAGGTTGTTAAATTATTACGGACTTATTTTATTCAATTTTAAATTATTTTCATTGATGGTTTTGAATGAATTAAATTTCCGATCATTATGTTTTGTGTATTATTCTTTATAAAATAATCTTATCATTTAGATTTTTTTCAAAATCATTGTAGCATTTCTGGAATCCTGGTATTATATCTTTTTGGATACCTGTGATACATCCCTTATAAAAGATGTCAAACATACACTACAGTCTTGTTCATTTTTCCAATTTTTAAATGTATCTATGTTTCGAATTAAATGTTGTTAACAAATTTTGAATCAGATTCTTGTTTGGTTGGTTGGTAAGTTGGTTGAAGACTAAACAAACGACTCAACGATGTTGTGAAGTTTGTGTTGGATATGTTGAACCATTACCTGGTCGTAATGATGTGACTTGTTTGTTGTCCCTGTTTAGGTAAAAGAATGCCATTAACAGACAGATGAAGGGCAGACTTCTGAAAATATAAATGATCACAACCTCCTGCGAACTACCTGTGGGAAACAATTGATTTTTACGCTTGCAAACATAACTCTTACCCAAGTGTCTTATGAGATTTGTAGTTTGTTTGTGGCACATCGTACTTTATTGAGGGAATTTCAAATATGTTTTTAATAAAAACATTTTAGTAAACATTTACAGAATCAAATTATTGTATGTTGAATTTTTACATTTAAGATAAAAAAAGACAAAAATATTAATATAACATCTTACCCTTAGGTTCCAAATAATTATAGTTTGCATCTTCTGTATTTCTCTTCGGATGATCAACTACAGCTGGCTTTGCTTCAGTGAGAAATATTAATGACCATGACACATGACATATAGCTTGCTAATTTAAGAAAATTGTATATTTCAAATATGATTTATGTATTATTTATTCACTTTTATTAGTCAGAGAGTGACAGAAAACCTTTGGGGAGACAGTCACTGCATGGACACCCAAGATTTACAACGCAACACATTGAGAAAACCTACACTAATTGGTACAAAGAAAAACAGAATATTAGTAACATGTTGTAAGTACTCACTGGTTTTTGGGCTGTAAACCGTATGAACAATATCTGCAAAACAAACCGCAGAAGAATAGGATTATCTCAGTGCGCAGCAGTTGTTAAAGGAATAGTTCACACAAAAATTTAATAGAATTCTATCAGAATAGATTTGGAGAAATTCAGCATTTCATCACTTGCTCACCAATGGATGCTCTACTGTGAATGGGTGCCGTCAGAATGAGAGTCAAAACAGCTGATAAAAACATCACAATAATACACAAGTAATCCACACCACTCCAGTCCATCAATTCATTTCTTAAGTTAAAAGTTGCATGCTTGTACAAAGCAAATCCATCAAGATATTTTTAACTTAAAACGAGTTCTCTATAACATTGCTTTCTCCAGTTAAAAAGTAATCTAATCTGAATCAGGAAAGAAATATGCACAGAACCAAGCACCATTTACAAGCCAAAACAATTTGTATCATTTATGTTGGATGATTTGATGCGAGAGGACAACAGGGGATAGATTTTTTTTCACTGGATGAAGTGTTATTATGGATTATGGACAATTTTAGCCAGAAGCAACGATTACATCTTAATGATGGATTTGTTTCTTACAAACTCACAGCTTTTCACTTAACAAGACATTAACTGATGGACTGGAGATGTGTGGATTACTTGTGGATTATTGCAATGTTTTAATCAGCTGTTTGGACTCTCATTCTGACGGCACCCATTCACTGCAGAGGATCCACTGGTGAACAAGTACAAAATTTCTCCAAATGTTCCAGCAAAGAAACAAGAAGAATCTTACTTTGAGTTGTTGCCTCAGTACCGTGTTCACCTTTAACGACATTCAGGTATGTTTTTTGTCCCTCAGATTCCTCCAGAACTGGTATGTCCTGAATCACTTTACAAACATAGTCTCCGGTGTCATTTTTAACTGTATTTGTGATTTTCAGAAAGGAGCAGTTTTTATTTGAGGGCGTTTGATATAGGCGCTTTTCTTCTGGTATTTTTTCATTATGCTTATACCAAAATACTTTAACATTTTTGTTTTCTTCTTTTGTTTTATTCCAGCAGCAGCTGATTTGAATAGGTTCTCCTTCATTCACAGTGATATTCAATGGGCTCTGAATCACAGACAGCTCCTCATATGAACCTGTGAGAGAAGCAAAAACACAAATGACAACATGCCATTGTGGAGTTCTGTATTTACATTATTTTATTTATAAATTAAATTATATAATTGTATTTATTTATTTTATTATATATATATATATATATATATATATATATATATATATATATATATATATATATATATATATATATATATATATATATATATATATATATATATACTGCAAAAATCTGTGGCATTTTACCTGAGACACATCTCCATAATCAAATCAAATTCAAATGATCACAGATTACTTGCAAAGTGCATTAAATTTCCTAACCTACACTAAATCTACCTCTTACAGAAAAAATTCTTTATTTTAAAGTGTGTTTTTAATTAGATGTAAATAATAATTATATTGCATTTTAGTTTTTGCTGAGGTTTCAAAAGTTAGTAAAAATCAAAAGTTAGTCAAAATCAAAATATCTTTTAAATACCATAAAACTAATCTTTACAAGTCTCCTGCATGGATTCAGGTACTTAAATAAAATAAAAATTCTACTAAAAAATATATGCAAATACTATACAGCTTATGTGTGTGTATGTGTGTGTGCATGCATATATATGTTTATATTTTGTACTAATACTGAACATTATCCTGTAGCATCTGTACTGGGTTTCTCTTCACGAAGGAGCTTTGTGTGGCACTTACCTCTGAAACAAAGGCATGACATGAGGAGTCCACACAGGAGTCTGGAGGAACACTTCATTTCTGACCATCTGCAGAGAATCTCATCTCTACTTTACTCCCACAGCACAACCTCTCACACGCACGAGACACTCGTACTCTCAGATTTTCAACCCCCTCCCCATGCAACTAAATTTATCACATCGAAGCCCAGCGTAAACCACAACACTGCTCTCACACTTGACTGAACACAACCACATACACAATCACACAGAAAGATGCAGGAACATACTTTATTCCACCTGCTTTCAGAATTCAAACCATTATGAGTCTGCAAACAAGCTATCATGCAGGAAGTGACATCACAGACCTGAACAGCATACCATAACTGCATTTCCTCTGTGTCTCACAGAGCTGAAACTGAGTCAGTCAGCACAGAAACAGTCCCTTCTTCAACATCAGGCATTAGATGTGTCTTTTCCTCAGTGTTCGTAACAGAAATGCTCTTGTTTTCGTTGTCATGCATTGGAGATGCACCTTGTTCAATGCTCACAACTACAGCAGTCGGTTTCTCTTCTTCTGTTGCAACAGTTACTTCAGGTTTCTCGTTGTTGACCCTACCTTTCTCCTGTTCTGAAATATTCTCTCCATGTTTCACCTCTTCAGTTTCATTCTTCTGTGTCTCTCCGGCCTCCAGGTCTTCATCTGGTCTCACTCCCAACTCTACAGCATGCTCAACTGCTTTAGATGCAAAATAAATAAATATAAAATTCTCACTTACATCTAAGGCTATACATTTTTACTTTAAAGGAACAGTTCACCCATAAATTAAAATATGGTATTAGAAAAGGCCATTCTAGATATAGTGATTACATCACTTGCTCACCAGTGGATCCTTTGCAGTAATCAGCATCGTTTACATTCAGGAGAAAGCATGCGCATGCTGAACATAAACAACACTGATTATGTTAATAACGTTCTGGGGAAAGATCACGCACGCGCCATTGGTACTCTCCAAAATGGCAGAGGATGTTAACTTGGGGAGAAGAATTGTTGAATAAATTATGTTATTTTTGTTTTCTTTGCATACTAAAAGTATCGTAGCTTCCTAAAATTACAGTTGAACTAATGTCACATAGACTGTTTTATTGATCTCCTTATTGTGTTTCTGGGTCTGGGAACATTTCAGTTGTGTTGCTGCACAGCAAATGTCAGAGTGTTAAAATCCCAGAGTTTTGATGACCAGAGTATAATTTATACACTTTGGAGTAAACTGGGCTTAAAGTACACTTGTCAGGTTTCACCAGAAACTCTCTCAAGTGTTAGTGTATTGGTTCAGTGTTGATGTGGAGCTGTTGTAGTGTAAATAGTGGGATGATGAACACTTTGAGAGTCAATCTGTTGCTGTCCCGTCCGCACATGAGTTTAGGTTTCGATACGTCATCAGATCGACAACGCGTTGTCATTGGTTGAATCATGATGCAGCCTCGTGGACACCAGTTTCCAACTGACATCTGAAGTCGTCGACATTTTGATTCTGCGGGACCATAGGTAAGAAATCACCAAGTGAATCATCCCGAATATTCCTGTTTGTCTTCTTGTTTTAATTCCCATAACTAAAACACTAAAAACGCTAATGTAGAAGTAGAAGAGGTGTGACGTTTTGTAATTTAGTTTAACTAGCTAACTTACTATACCAATGGTAGCTAAAGTAATGGTGAATGTTAAATCTGGTAAAACTGCAGATAATTTTTTTTAGTGGTGATGTTAACGTTGATCGTTGACCATTAAATGAAATTTCAAAATGAAAATGCAGCAATCATTTGTTAACGTTAGCTTCCGCTCCCAATTTCGCGCCTTGTGCAGGCTAAATTGACTAGCTATCCTTGAAAGCTAACGTTACAGATTCCCGTCTGAAATGATTGAGTCTGACTTTATTTGCACTACATTTGGTATTGTGCGTGTTCAATAAACCAATTGTATTTTTATGTTTTAGTAATATGTGAGGAAAACTACAGCAATGCTTTTCAAAGTGCAGTACCAAGGAAAGACATCAAACATCAATGGAGTATCATATCCAGCATTTCTCAGGGAGGGTAAGTTAATGTTAATGGCATTATTCTCTTAGTTCTCTTTATAATTGAAGTTTAGATCAGAGGTCGTGTTAACCGAATATTTTCCGTCATTGACTGATTTTTTTTAGCAGTGACGGAAACATCTGAAGGTCGAATCCTACAAAGTCTCGAAAGTTTGGAAAATGCTTGATTTAAATTTATTTCTTCAGGACATCAGATGTAACGTTAACTAAAAATATAAATAAAAACGGCTGACAATCTGTATTTTTTGTTTAATGTCGCGAGGCAACCTCTGTTACGAAGCACGTCTTGTGTAATTCCATGTATTTGGCGCCTCGTGTATTCACCTGGCGCGCAAACATCTGCATTAAGAAATGTTGCTTGCTTGCTGTAATTTTATCAATAACTGGCTAGAAGATAAATAAAAACTGATTGCGTCGACGATCAACAGACTGAAAGGCATCCTGTTATGTAAGAAACACACTGATGTGAGCGCTATGGGAGAATAAGCCTTCACCAGCCATTCCAAAGGTAATCGGAGACAAATGAATTTGACTGAATTCTTTAAAAACATTATTAAATTAATTAATATCGAATCAATATATAATTGTAATGTAGGGGGGGGGGGGTTGTTCTTTCCGTCGTGCACGTTTGTCTGAGCACTCTGGTTTCTATTTACAAAAGCAAAAGTTTAAATTTTAACGTCTGCAGCATTGTATGCATTGTAGCCAGTCGAACGTTTAGTTTTTCGTGATGTTTAGAGGACTAAACTTTCGGAGTGACCACCGCTTTTACCAGAGTGAGTTCTGTAAATAATCGTTCCGTGATAGTAGTAACCATAGCAACGGACGTGACAAAAAAAATCTGATATGACAATATAGATCTGTGCATCATGTCTTACTGTGTAAATACAGACTAATAGAACTGCCACTGACAAGAATAAATAAAACAAATCAGTGTTGGCTGAATATGTTTAGATTCAGTTAAATAACACTTAAACACTCTTTTTCACGTGTCATTTTTAAAACAATGTTTATTTATTAAAATAATATTTTAAGGTATTTAAGGAAGATATTAATGTATTATATACTCAACCTAACTTACAGTTGACAACAAATATACAAAAATATAACCACATTTTTAAAAAGTATCCAAAGAGTGATTTAATATAAGTTGTATTATATTGAAGATTCTAATATTTTAGCTTGTAGTTTTCTAAAAGGGTGCTGTTTATACTATTTATATTCTTTAATTTTGTTGCTGCTTGAAAAATGGATTTAGGGACCTTAAAAATGCTTGAAAAGTGCTTAAATTAAACTCTTCAAAATCTGGACAAACCCTGACTATGAAAAGTGACTCTTCATATATTAAAAAAATGCACAATCTAGCCTATATGCTCCTATATCCTGTAAGTTCATGAATGATTGAAAATGAAAATGTGAATTAAAACGAAAGCTATTAAATGTCTTATAATTAAAATATGAAAATTAAAATAGAGAAATATATTAAGGTGCAATTTTTACGACCATATCCATCAAAATAAAGGACAATGTGAAAGTCTTACGCAACCACTGGTTTAGATGTACATTTATATGAAATTTTATTCTTAGCACCATGCTAGTCTACCGTAGCTTTGCCCATTAAGATAAAAATAGTGCTAAAAACATTATTGTTCTCCCACTTTCTAACCCTAACACAACAACTTATGTTTTTTCTGTATTCAAAGCTAAAGAGAAGTTCAGCATACCCCCTGAGACAAACATGTATGTGCTGGATGACAGTGGAACAGAGGTTGATGAAGAGGTCTTCAGCGACATCTTGGAGGAAAAAGCAGACATCCTGTGGACCATTGTTAATGTTCTTTCAGTTTCTGGTAAATGTTTGTACAATTACAGTGTACACTGCAGGGTAACAATACCAATGTGTTAACATTGTAATTTATTTGCTATCACAAAACCAAAACAGTAGCTTCTCACCAATGTCCGATTTGTGCTTTCTCTGTTAAAGGACCACTTTGCATATTTCCAACCTTATCTCTTATCTGTCAGTGTTCACATAAGGATTTGAAAAACTACATTTGAGATAAAACGGATTAGCCGGTAAGACTGTTGACCCGAGTACTTCTCAAAAAACAGTCAGTCTTGCCATCTAGTAGTTAATGTATCATGGCCTAAACTGCTTAAAGTCTGGCCACATTAACTACCAAAACTCATGTAATTTATAGATGGCAAAGAAAAAAGTTTCCTGGAAGCAGTCTCACCATGCCTTTTTTTAACCTCTCCTCACTTAAACCTGTGGAAACATTGACTGAAATATATTTTTTTAAATTATGATCTTTTTGCCCTTTTCAGACTCTCCCATCCAGTCCTCGTGCACAAACACCTTGTCACTATCATCACCCTCATCAGACAGTGATGCTTCTCTGATGTCCCCAAAAAGACAGCGCATTGATGACACCTTTGTGATGTCCCCAAAAAGTCTACATACTGATGACAGTTCTTCACAAGCCAAAGAGGTGATGTTTTTTCAGAAAATTTCTCTTTATGTTGTAAACATTACATTTACCTGTTACTGTTACCATAACATTTTTACCTGTTGTCAAGCTTGTCAAAAGAATTCTGGAACAAAAGCCTGGAGGTGAGAAAATCCTTGCAAAATATGCAATGACAGGAGAGATGAAGGACCGAGCACGCCGTGATCTTGTCAGCATTGTTGTTGCTGAAATGTTTGAAAAGTATGGGTAAGTAAAATGCTTTATGGTGCATGATTTGGTAAAGTGTATATTCATAGAATTCAATTGCAGATTTGGTAATTGTAATCAAATAGGTGATTATCATTAAATGACATCCGTGGCCAATGAGCTGTGGCCTTGCGCAGATCATAGGTTTTCCGGTGTGTTGGTTTTAATACACAACATTTATTCCACAGACGTGCTCCCCCTATGGATAAAAGAGCACAGTATGCATTGGGGATAGTAACACTGTTCCCCTCTCTAAAAGATCCCTACTCCAAAAAAGGCTATGTGAGTACATATTTAAAAGTAAGATTAATCTTAATAAACAAATGAATAATGTTCTGGTGCATTTTAGAAGTCTAACACTTCTTTTCTAAAGATCTCTATTGATTCATGCTGAAACTATTTTTTTATACATTTCCATCTTTGTTGATACTGTCTTTAGGAACACTTTTTTGACATAGACAGCAATGAGGGCTACATTGCCTGGAAGATTAAAAACACACAGCGAGAACTCAGCAATGGCGGTACCAATGGGGGTAGGAGAAGGAGCTCTCACACTACAGGCAGCAGCGGACCAAACTTAGAGAGAGAAGTGACTAAAGTGCAGCAGTTGGAGGGAGACCAGTGTCGAGAGGCCATATCTCTACTGAAACACAGCACAGACAACGAACAGATCTTCATGAAAATGAGAGAAACCTTCCAGCACAGGCAAAAGTTGATCCATGATCCTGAGCAATGCAGTACAGTGCTTACTGTGTTCCCAAGGTTTCTTGACACAAAAGGCCTGGTAAGTTTTTTTTTTTTTTGTAAGCACATTTATTATGTTTTTGCAGTGTCAAGAACAGCTGTTCAAAGATGAAAACGGTCACCTACCACTATACCACCATCATCAAATACACATATGCTTGCTTCCTCCCCTTTAGGTGGCGCAAGACTTTGACCTGTTGTTTGGAGCTGAGACTTCATCAAAACTCCTTGAGAAATGGGATTTCCTGAAGGCCAAAGTAATAGAGCAAGCCAAGGACATCAGCAAGACACCCCTGCTTGACCATCTCATCCAGTCTGCAGAGGAGAACACTGATGAGGATGACGAGGTCCCAGGTAAATAATTTACATGAATCTGGTGTGTATCTTTCAAATGTTGACTTAATTTATTTACCATGACAAATAGTTGTGTAGACAAATAATATATTTTTTAGGGCTGCAACAACTAATCGATAATGAAAATAATCAAGAAAGAATTTCATTGTCGATTAGTTGGGTCTGTGACATCACTGTGGAAAATTCCAGTCAGTGATGTCACTTCACAATGGTGTAAAACGCATTTCTATGCATAAAATGCATCTGAAAAACAGAGCAGAGGTCACAGAGTTAGCTGTTGTGGGAAAATTGCACAATACAAAACATGATAATGTTTTATATTATTATACAATTTATTATAAATTGGCCTTTTAATCCAACCAATTGATTAATAATTGACAGGTTAATCGATTATCAAAAAAAATGTTAGTTGCAGAACTAGTATTGTTATTGAAAAGAGTTTTGAGTTTTAATATTGATGTAGTATCAAAGGTTTTGGTCAGGTGTATATCATGCTTTAAGCAGGTGCTTCTGCCTTCTCAGGTTGGGATAGTGACATGGCCTCACTGCTACTGCTGGTCTACCTACTGCCACCACCTCCAAGTGGAAAGAAGGGAGCTGTAAAGATCAGTACCCGGGAAGCTGTGGACCATGTAGTCAAATTTCATAAGGTCAGTGTGTCCTGATCTCCAATGGCAATAGCCATTGTCAAAAGGCAATTGTGTAACCCCCCAGATTATTGATCTGTTTCTTTTCAATGCCACCTCCACAGAATTTTAAGTCTGATAATTTATGTTTTGCCTCCTTGAAGTGCATAGCGACTAGAGAGTGGGGTTCACCTCTTTTCACTGCAGTCTTGTGCTCGTTCATTCTTATTTTCAGTTGTCTGTTTGTCTTGCCAACGTATTGGAGTTTGCAGGGACATGTGCTAAGGTAACCAACATTAATGACCTCTCTGTTTAATTCCCTCTCTTTGTTTGACCGTGGTACAAAAACCTTGGTTGCCTTATCACATGCTGAATATATCCTGTATGGGAAAGCTAACTGTGCCATCAAAGGTTTCTATCAGAGTGTGACTTATCCATCAAAATGTGATGTTCAGTGTAGATTCATTTCAGTTTATTGTTATCTTACAGTCATGTCGCAGCCTTCAGGAGCACTCTGGTCCAAACCAGCGGAGGCAGCCCTACATCCTGGCAGTTGGGACGACAAGAAAGCACATCCACGAGTTCTACATTGCATTGGATGGTGATCTCCTTCCCTGCAAGGGCAAGTCTTCCCTGTCAGCCTTTGATGAACTTTTCAAAGCACATTATGTTTTCGGCATCTCCTATGACCAGGCCTTAAATGGCATGTACACATTTGTGCAGACCACCATCTACAACATTGATGTAGGTCATTCTCACGAAACTCCCAGAGTCAAGGACCTAAGAGCTAAGCTCCTCAACTAAAGAGTTATGATGTTCAGATGCTTTGTTTGCAAGTCTAGTTTTGTTACCGTTCAAATGTTGATCCGTCATCTTAAAGTTTTCAATGCCTTTTATCCTGGTAAGAAGTTTCAGTTGATGTGTGACCAGACTGGATGCCACCAGAGATTTTGGACTTTTTCAGGGTTTAGAAAACATCTCCATAACAAACATAGCGCTAAAAGTCTAGATCAATTTGAGAACGAACCCGTCATAGTTGAGAACGAACCCGTCATAGTTGACGTATCTGATGAACCCGTAGTTAATTTAATTCCAGAGCAACCAGATAATTCTCAAAGCTGTAATGAGACCAGGCGACATACCCAAGAAATGTGTGCATCCCTTATTGCAAATCTCCAAGGCTGTGGTGTGGCTACTAATGTCATAACGACTGTTGTTGAAAATATGGAGGAACTTGTAGAGGAATTGCATTCAAACGTTAAAGATGATGTTGTAAAATTACTCTCTAACGATGAGGAGATCAGAACAAAGTTTGACGATTATTTTGACAACCTTGAAAATCCATTTAGCAAACTGAACACTGAGGCAAAAAGGAAAAAACATTTCAGTGAGAAATGGGGTATTGTAGAACCTGTTGAGGTAGCCCTAGGAGTGAGGTATGACACTAGAAGGAATCAAACTACTGGCACATATGATCAAGTTCCCATAACAGACAAATTTGTTTATATTCCTCTATTGCAAACTTTGAAGTTCATATTCACCAACCAAGAGATCTGTGATCATTTTGTGCAGCCTTGTGAGAAAACTGGGTTTTACAAAGACTTCTGTGATGGTAACTATTTTAGAGATCACCCCCTCTTCTCTGAAAAACCAAACTCTCTCCAAATACAGATATTCTACGATGATTTTGAAATGGCAAATCCTCTCGGATCCAAGCATGGTATCCATAAGGTTGGAAGTATATACTTTGTTTTACGAAACCTATCTCCAAAGATAAACTCCGCTCTTATGAATATTCATCTTTTAGCCCTTTTTCATACTGAGGATGTAAAGAAGTATGGATTTGATTTAATCTTACAGCCCCTCGTACGTGATCTGAAAGTCCTTGAGTGTACAGGAATTGAAGTTCCTTTCTCTGATGAACCAGTTTACGGAACAATTGCACAAGTAACTGGAGACAATTTGGGATTGCACACGTTACTCGGGTATGTTGAATCATTCAGTGCAAACAATTTTTGTCGTTTTTGTCTAGTAGACAAACAGACCTCACAAACGGTTTTCAGGGATGATGATCCAAGAATAACATTGCGTAATAAAGCACTGCATGATCAGCATTGCAATGACCTCATGGTAGATCCTACACTGCCATCCACATTTGGAGTTAAGCGACAATGTTTATTCAATGATCTACAGTACTTTCATGTTTCTGAAAATTATGCTGTAGACATTATGCATGACATATTGGAAGGAGTGGGGCAATTTGAGCTGAAGTTGCTGTTTGCTTACCTCTCAGACAACAAAATCATATCCAAGACAGATGTTTGTAACCGAATATACTCATACAATTATGGCTTTGTTGAACGAAAAAATCGTCCAACCAGAATAAACTTGGAGCAGACTGGAAATGGAATTGGTCTCAATGCCATTCAAACTTTTTGCTTAATCCGGAATATGCCCTTGATCTTTGGAGATGTTTTACGAGAAGGAAATGCCCACTATAGACTCTTGTTGCTTCTGTTGCAAATTATGAACATTATATTTTCTCCAGTTGTTACTGATGGAATGACAGTATGTCTTAAGCATCTCGTTGTTGACCATCACCAACTTTTCAAAGAGCTTTACCCACATCGTAGAATGATCCCTAAACATCACTTCATGATTCATTACCCCAGAGTCATTCGAAAAATAGGTCCAAATCTACATGTTTGGTCAATGAGATTTGAAGCCAAACATAGGTTTTTCAAGAACACAATCAAAAATTTCAAAAATGTAACAAAGTCATTGGCCCAAAAACATCAGATGGCTATAGCATACCATTGGGAATCAATGCCATTTAAAAGTATTGACTGTGGGCCAGTAAAAACTGTTCAGCTCATTGACTTGCCACATGGTGAGATGATTGCAGAAGAACTGCAGGTTGACTTAGACTGTCAAGTTGATCTGACTTCTTGGATCACTTGTTTTGGAACCGAGTATCCTCCAGGCCTTTTAGTTTGCACGGACAAAGAGGACGATTTGCCTGTATTTAGTCAGATAAAAGACATCATTGCATTTAATCGAGAATATTTTCTTGTAACAGAGGACTTTCAGACACTTTGTTTTGCAGAGCATTTTCATTCCTTTCATGTGACACAGGGAAATGATCAGAATGTTTCCATGCTTAAAGTTGATAAATTGCACTTCTTTAAGCCGTTTGATCTGCAAACTACTTATGGTTTTGATAGAGATTATCAATATGTGGTTCCTGTACATGTGTTTGTATAAGTTTGTGGTTTTTGAACATCCATGAACTGTTAAATAAAACAGACATAAAAAGCACTGACTTAGTATTTTTAATTCACTGATGGTTCTAGGTTTACACTGCAGGTGTTGGAAACTATTGAAACATTGTAAATAAAAAAGTACCAGCTTTAGAGTACATTTTTACTCTCCAAGTGTTAAATAATGAGCACTGCAAAGGTTCTAGGTTTACACTGCAGGTGTTCAAAAGCACTGAAACGGTGTCAAAAAGTGCTATTTATAAGAGTACATTTTAACTCTCCAGGTGTTCAAATGTAACTATTTTGAGAGTATTTATTTTACACTTTTTACAGTGTTCAATGAACACCGAACTCTTGGACCTATATATACACTGAAACCAGTGTTCAGTGTACTCCTATAGAGTACATTGAACACTCAGATTTTTGCTGTGTGTCTATGCAGGGTCAGAGAGCTCTCAGAACTCATCAAAAATATCTTAATTTGTGTTCTGAAGATAAAGGAATATCTTTCAAGGTTAGAATGAAACGAGGGTGAGTAATTAATGACAGAATGGTTATTTGGTGAACTAACCTTTAATGATGGATTCAATTCTTACAAACATGCAGCTTTTCTTTTCACAATTTATTAATTGATGGACTGGAGTGGTGTGGATTACTTTGGACTCTCATTCTGACGGCACCCATTCACTGCAGAGGATCCGATTGTGAGCAAGTGATGTACTAACCCTAAGGCCATCCAAGATGTATGAGTGTGTTTCTTCATCAGTTAGGAGAAATTCAGCATTACATTTTCAGCAACTTGACATTTTTTGGGGTAAACTTTTCCTTTAACTTCTTCTACTGTGGTACAAATCTATTATTTAACTTTGCTTACAACACTTTGTTATAAAAAATAGTGTATTGCTGCTCATACATGAAACAAACTGTCTGAGATGTTGTTAGACACTGATTGTATTCATACACCCCTGCTGTGGTTTTAAAATCTGAATATTCTGTAAGTGTAAGTGTAACTGTAAGTGTTTAAAAGAAAAAATGTTGTTAAGGATCTCCACAATGAATTGTATTTGTAATTATTCCGTGTAAGTCAAAATTTTCAAGACAGGCCTACAATGGGCTCTGAGGTTGTTAGATTATTACTGACTTATTTTATTAAATTTTAAATTATTTTTATTGATGGTTTTGAATTAAATACATTTCCAATCATTATATTTTGTGTATTATTCTTTATAAAATAACTTTGTAATTATTATTTTTTTTTTTTATCATTGTAGCAATTCTGGAATCCTGGTATTATATCTTTTTGGATACCTGTGATACAGCCCTTATAAAAGATGTTAAAAATACACTACAGTCTTGTTCCTTTTTCCAATTTTCAAATGTATATATATGTTTCAAATTAAATGTTGTTAACAAATTTGTTGGTTGGTTGGTTGAAGACTAAACAAACGACTCAACGATGTTGTAAAGTTTGTGTTGGATATGTTGAACCATTACCTGGTCGTAATGATGTGACTTGTTTGTTGTCCCTGTTTAGGTAAAAGAATGCCATTAACAGACAGATGAAGGGCAGACTTCTGAAAATATAAATGATCACAACCTCCTGCGAACTACCTGTGGGAAACAATTGATTTTTACGCTTGCAAACATAACTCTTACCCAAGTGTCTTATGGGATTTGTAGTTTGTTTGTGGCACATCGTACTTTATAGAGGGAATTTCAAATATGTTTTTAATAAAAACATTTTAGTAAACATTTACAGAATCAAATTATTGTATGTTGAATTTTTACATTTAAGATAAAAAGATATCAAAATAGTCATATAACATCTTACCCTTAGGTTCCAAATAATTATGGTTTGCATCTTCTGTATTTCTCTTCGGATGATCAACTACAGCTGGCTTTGCTTCAGTGAGAAATATTAATGACCATGACACATGACATATAGCTTGCTAATTTTAGAAAATTTTATACTTCAAATATGATTTATGTATTATTTATTCACTTTTATTAGTAAGAGAGTGAAAGAAAACCTTTGGGGAGACAGTCACTGCCTGGACCCCCAAGATTCACAACGCAACACATTGAGAAAACACACTACAGAAAAACAGAATATTAGTAACATGTTGTAAGTACTCACTGGTTTTTGGGCTGGAAACAGTATGAACAATATCTGCAAAACAAACAGCAGAAGAATAGGATTATCTCAGTATGCAACAGTTAATAAAGGAATAGTTCACACAAAAATGGATTAGAATTCCATCAGAATAGATTTGGAGAAATGTAGCATTTCATCACTTGTTCACCAGTGGATCCTCTGCAGTGAATGGGTGCCGTCAGAATGAGAGTCTAAACAGCTAATAAAAACATCACAATAATCCATAAGTAATCCACAACACTCCAGTCCATCAATGAAAAGTGAAAAGCTGCATGCTTGTACAAAACAAATACATAAAGATATTTTTTTACTTAAAACGAGTCCTCTCCAGTGAAAACGTAATTTAATCTGAATCAGGAGAGAAATATGCACAGAACCAAGCACCATTTACAAGCCAAAACAATTTGTATCATTTATGTTGGATGATTTGATGCAAATGGACAACAGGGAATGGTTTTTTTTTTCACTAGAAGAAGTGTTATGTACCAAAAGCCAGAAGCAACGATTACATCTTAATGATTGATTTGTTTCCTACAAACTCACAGCTTTTCACTTAACAAGACATTAACTGATGTTCTGGAGATGTGTGGATTACTTGTTACTTGTGGATTATTGTGATGTTTTTATCAGCTCTTTGGACTCTCATTCTGACGGCACCCATTCATTGCAGAGGATCCATTGGTGAGCAAGTGCAAAATTTCTCCAAATGTTCCAGCAAAGAAACAAGAAGAATCTTACTTTGAGTTGTTGCCTCAGTACTGTGTTCACCTTTAACGACATTCAGGTATGTTTTTTGTCCTTCATATTCCATCAAAATTGGTATGTCCTGAATCACTTTACAAACATAATCTCCGGTGTCATTTTTAACTGTATTTGTGATTTTCAGAAAGGAGCAGTTTTTATTTGAGGGCGTTTGATATAGCCGCTTTTCTTCTGGTATTTTTTCATTATGCTTATACCAAAATACTTTAAAAATGTTTGCTTTATTCCAGCAGCAGCTGATTTGAATAGGTTCTCCTTCATTCACAGTGATATTCAATGGGCTCTGAAACACAGACAGCTCCTCATATGAACCTGTGGGAGACAAACAGTAAGAAAGTCATCAATATTTGATATTTAACAACACTGGGCTGTACAGACGTTTAGAGAAGCATATGAAATTTGTTCCATCAAAAAGTGAAAAGAAAAGAATGGCAGATGTAAGCATATGGTGCATCTGAAAATAACACTATAATACAACAACAAATATAAACAAAACAAGTAGATATACAATTTGTGTTCACGTTTTAGAAATGAGACCCAGTGTCTGTGACAGGAGACATATAATAAGTGTAGATCAGATTCCTGTGATATTGTAACAAATATCAGCCACTCTAAATTGTACAACGATGTCTTCCTCATAGAAAAAATGTTAATAACATTTAAACCAAACGGCCATCATACCCTACAGATGCCAAAATGTCATCAGGGTAGTATCTGTGATACCAAAATAATGCATTAACTAATGTATAAACAGTATTAGACACAAAAAATGCCCTAATTAAACTGATAAACACAAATAAGAAACACAATTTATTTAAATGACTAGCAAAAAAAATGTGTTGAGCAACACTGGGACATCTGTTAATATAAATTTTACTGTTTTACGTTGTAAATTAAAAGGATAAAAGGTATTTTTCTTACTGAAATACAAGACAAAATATATGTACTATGTACTACCAACATTTCAACAAGAAATAATTTGGTAATTCACGCTTGTTTCAGAAGTACAAAGAAAAAACTAAATGTGAAATGAAATGTATTGTCTTGTTTAATGTAAAATAATTATATGCTGTATATATTGTGAACGTTACATTGAGTATGTTAACCAATTAACAAGCTTCATTTTTTCAGAAGGCGTTTAGGGTGAATGTGGCTCTTACCTCCGAAGCAAACGCAGGACAAAATGAGCACACAGACCAGAGGCCAGGAGAACTTCATTTTGAATCGTTTAATCACAAATCCAAACTAAGATAGCATAAGCGCTGTCACACTCGCTCACATTAAAACACACCATCAGTCAATACTTCCTTGAATGTCAGTGTGCCCGAAGGTTTATCTCATGTGATCTCCCCCCTCTCTTTCACTTCTGTCTTCTCGTAAAGATGAAGTGTAAACCAACAACACATTTAGGATCTAACTTTACCTAATTCTTCCCATAACTTTCTGTGTAACTCAATGCATGACTGGTTTGATTTGAATTGATTCAGAATAATATAAAAAATTATTAACTATATTTCATAACTGTTACATTTTGCAATTTTCCTCTCATTCTGATGTTGATGAAATTTATATTGCACTACTTTACAATGCAATTCAACACAATGCAAAATCAGCATGACACAATAAATGAATGCAAAGGTAGTTTGCTTATGCAATGATGACATATAGTGTCCACTGTAAAGTTCAACATATCAATTTAACTAATTGACATCCTTAACGTTGACCTCTAAATGCATGCTGGGCACTTCATTATAGACATTATGTTCTTCTGCATGCAGTCTTTGCGTGTTAATGAGGTCTTTGGGCCCTTAACCACTGCTGTCTGCTCTGATGCACCTGTGATGCACAACGAGTGTTTTCCGCTGCTGGTTTCACCACTGCTGTATTTTTTTAAATACAACAGCAGATGCAATTATAGCCTGACCGATACAAGCTAGTCATTAGCCACTGAGATAGAGATACAGTACAACAAATTCTGCATATTCAAGACATCATTGTATTATAACTTTACACATGTGCATGTATAGAAATTCATTCCAATACTTTTTCCTCAAACTGACACTTATTCCACAAGACCTTCCAGATCTGAGCTCATTATGAGCGCTAAATTATGTGAAAGATTATACCTCAGCTTCATCCATTTGATACGGCAGGGAATCTACTCACAGGGTACTTTGCCAGGAAGTGGTCAAGACAACGTTTTGATAAACAGGAAGTCCTTCAATGACTGTGTGGGCTTGTGGTTATCTATCTCAAACTAGTCTATTGAAGAAAGCTGTAGGGTTGTAAGCTCTAAGTTTCATTTGTTTCCAGTTGTTTCCTGTTTTCAGTTAGATTTTCTGACCAAGAGGCGAATTTGATCAAAATACAGTTAAAAGAGTAATATTGTGAAATATTATTATAATTTAAAGTAACTTGTTTTCTATTGCAATATATCCTAAAATGTAATTTATTCATGTGATCAAAGCTGAATTTGCAGCATCATTCCTCTTCAGTGTCACATGATCCTTCAGAAATCACTCTAACATGCTGATTTGATGCTCAAGAAACATTATTATTAACAATACTGAAAATAATAATACTTTTTTAAACAATTAGAAGAAGAAAAAAGTTCACCCCTACGAAAGGAAAATATATTTACCAATAAATTTCTTAAAATATATTGTAATATATTATTTTCCCTTTTTATTTTCTAATATATTATATATTTGAATACATTGAATAATATATTGAATATAAATATATTATATAATATAATGCAAAATATACAAATGATTGCCACTTTCAATATAATGCAATATATTGAAAAAATATATATATTAAATCCCATATATAAGAATATATGCCTAATATATTACATGATATTTTCCAATATACTGCAATATATTTTTGTTTCATGAGGGCAGGGTATTTTTACGCACCCTGGAAAACAATATAAACCATATAAATATGATAATCTTTCAGTAATATGGTATGTATATCTCATGTACCTGATGGCATGAGTGTGACTTTAAACAGCCTTGTATTCTCAGGTGGAGAGAAAGCAGAGGAAATACCCCTTCAGACAAAGCTTAAACAGATCTCAGTCTTCCTTCAAGCACCGGCCAACTAAATTCCCAAGACAACAACGAAAACCTCAAAAACAACTGGAAGAGATTCCCCACCTGCTGTAACTTTTTATCAGATAAAGCAGATAAAATAAGACTCACAGTTTTCTCAGAAACCGCACTCACACTAGAACACATTTCCGCACCTCAAACACTCTCCAACAAACGATTATTCTTTCTTCACCACTCAATAGAGAGTTTTTAATAGACCTCTTAGTAATAACCTCCATCAAGGCTCCTCCCACATTCATTTTCATCGTGGTCCTCCCCTGAATGCATGGAGAAGACTGACACAGAAGAGAACTAATTGTTGAACAAAGTCGTTATTTTTGTTTTGTATTTTCGTAGCTTCGTAACATTACGGTTGAACCACTGATGTCAAATGGACTGTTTTAATGATGTTCTTACTACCTTTCTGGGCCTGGAACATTTCAGTTGCATTGCTGTCTATGGAGGGTCAGAAAGCTCTTGAATTTCATCAAAAATATCTTAATTTGTGTTCCTGAAGATCTTGCTCATTTGGAACAGCATGAAGATGAGTAATTAATGACAAAATTGTAATTTTGGGGTGAACTGCCACATTAATGTTATCGCTTTTGACTTACACATGTCCCAAATTATTATTATTATTATTATTCTTTCTTTCTATTTATTTATTTAGATTTTTTTTTTTTGCCTTATTACACCTGTGATCAAAAATTACTACACTGAAAAACAAAATAGTGTAGAAAAAATGTACACTCAGAAATTGAAGTAGGAGGACTCAAATTATGTTTTCTTCTAAAACATACTCCAATAATCTTTTATTACTTACAACCCTGAAAATAATTTTTTCGAGTGTAGGCTACAAAAAAATCGATTTGTATATTATGTTATGGTATATTTTTACTAAATATTAAATCTCTTTATCATCTTGTTGTCTCTTATTTAGCACAGGGTTTGTATTTCTTCGTGTAACTGAATAATCGTATATGCCTTATCAGAACCTTTGTTTTTTTAATGTATATAGCAAAAATGATCCATAAATGATGCTTTAAAAAAAAAATGTGCACAAGCACAGAAAATCACCAATCAGCTCCCAAAATTAATTATATAGCATAATGAGGGATTTACAATCAGTTTTTAACCAGAAACACAATTGGGTAAAGTACAAGTAATAGGGTTAAATTTGACTGGAGATCTAAACAGTACTGAATCTGAAATATCTCTTATTCATTTCACATCCTAACATTTTCAATTAGAATGAATCCTAAAACATAATTTTAGGATTTTAAGTTTTCAGTGCAATTATTGCATGTTTATGAGCATTAAATCAGCTTTTCCTGCCATGTACACCTCATATCCTAAGATTATTATGACCTTTCCACGTTTTCTAAAGCTTGGGCTTCCTGCGAGAAGATGGCAACAGCATCCTGACATGAAATCATCGATGCAGCACCACACAGTGCTTCACCTGACAGCACGAGAGCAGGAGAAGACGATGATCTCATCTTCAAGTCAAGAGCCTTCATACAGCCCTGTGCACCTGCTCTTACCCGGTCTCCTAGCAACCAGAGCGCCAGAGACAGAGATTGATTCTTCAGCCGCTTTACGAGTATTGTGTGTCTGATCATGGCAGTTAAATGTTTGCTAATTGAATTGTGTTTTTTTTTTTTTTTTTGGAGCACTTTCGAGGCTGACGCCATGTTTGAGCTCGCATCTCACAGCTCGAGCGCTATACTAAAATCATCCTCACAGGCATTTTAGCCAAGACTGTTTAATTCAATTCACTTCCATTCTGAGAGGCCGTATTGATATAATGAACGATCATACGTTATTATAACACTCACAGATTCTTTCACTGATTTTCTTACACTTGCCAAGATTCTGGTTACAGAGATGAGCATATTTATAAATACACAATGGCCAAGATAATGTAATTAATAAAACACATAAAAATGAAGCAAAACATAGACATCCATGTTCTTGAATATGAAATCAAACAGATCCTATTGATTTGGTATTATTGTATACAATTCATTATTTTTGCATTGTAAAGAATTACATTTAGTTTCCAGTCTTTTCCTCAAATTACATCAAGAAATATAAGTCTCCATTAATTTATAGTCTTTAAAATCATGAAATCCAAAGTGAGTCTATTTACTTTTCATACACATTCATGTCAGCGTTATTTTAAAATCATCTGATATACTACTACAGTTTTTTCTTAATATTTTGAATTTGTTTTATTTTTAGATTTTGTTTTCATTTTAATTTTAGCTAAAGATTTAATTTTGTTGTCTTTTTTCATCTTTTTTAATAAATTTTTTATTTTTATATATTTCTATAAATGTATTTGTACACAATTCAAATGTGTGTTCTTATATATATAAAAAAAAAATATATATATATATATATATATATATATATATATATATATATATATATATATATATATATATATATATATATATATATATATATATATATATATATAAATATATATATATACATATATATATATAAAATGATGAATTTAAACAAAAAAACAATAAATAAATAAAAAATATTAATAATAAAAATAATAAGAAAATAATAAATAGCGTTAAAATTATTACTTTCTCTACTGATAATAAAGGCCCTGTGGGAAGGAAAAATATAAATATTTAATTATATTAATCAGCAATATCACAGCCTAACATGTTTTAACTGAATCAAAAGCCAGGGTGCAAATTAAAGTCCCGTGCTACATTATTTCTCAACGAATATTCCCTCCCTCAGAAATACCTCACAATAGCAAAGTTAAATGTGTTGCGAATACTGTTTTATTTTTGAATTATGTAAACGGCTCAAAAGCTGCTGTAAGGTCCCCTGTATGTTTAATTGTTTCACAGTCCTGCTGTTTGAGAACCTGCTGATAAATTATTCACACAACTTTAGGGGGAAATGTCTCCCTTGAAGCTCATTGTATGTAAAAGGAAATCAACTCAGGGAAAGGAAGTGTATTTTCCTTAATTCCCAAAGGGATCCTCCACAGAGATTTTTGTGTCAACACCAAACTTAAATTATTTGGACAACATTAAACCCACTACAGCAGTAAAAATCTAATTTTTTTAAGGAAACATTAGTGATTTTGCCCATGCAAAACTTGTCCCTGTGATGAGGAGTTGTACGTTTCAAACAGGAAGTGAGTACACATACCGTATATATAATTGCTTACGGTCCTTTACAGCACAGGATTGATGTTGCCCTCTGAATGAACTTCCTGCCTCTATAATTCTCACCTTTGAATTGATGAACTCTCTGATATGAATACATTTACTTTCATTTCCCCTCTCGCTCAGTTTCTGTGCTACGGGGCAGAAACAGTAAAGTAAGATGATATTAGATACTAACAAATATCATTAAGTGTGTACACAAACACACACACGTACAAATGTTCCCACATTAGGTGATTTAGATTCCCGCTAAGTACTGCTTTTACTGTCACAACATTAATCACTGTACAGCAACACACACATTATCACAGGACTCTTCTCGTAGTCATGGACACTAATATACAGCAACAAATAACATATACATACAGGAGAAACTGAAGTGGAAGAATATAGTTCTTCATAACAGATTTATGCTTTCATCCTGTTACTTCACACACACACACACACACACAGCTGTTTATGAAGTCCCACAGGTGCAGTGTCTTTTGGGATGCAGTCCTTTGTGAGTTTGATTTTTATCCACCTCAGAAACTCCCACATTCACTCCCAAAAATGAACATTAGTTGAAAATGTTCTCACCCTCAGGCCATTCAAGATGTAGATGAGGTTTTTTTTTGTTTTTTTTTTTAATCAAATTTGGAAAAATGTAGCATTTCATCACTTGTTCACCAGTGGATCCTCTGAAGTGAATGGGTGCCGTCAGAATGAGAGTCCAAACAGCTGATAATAACATCACAATAATCCACAACACTCCAGTCCAATAATTACCATCTTATGAATTGAAAAGTTGTTTGTTTGCAAGAAACATTTTAACTTCAAACCATCGCTTCTGGCCAAAATGTGAGTCTATCATTCATAATTACGTTTCCTCCAGTGAAAAAGCCTTTCTGCTGCTTGTATTTAACTGTTTTGGACTGTAGTTTTTGCCTGTAAATGGTGCTTGATCTGCATATTTCTCTCCTAATTCAGACATTTCTTTAAACTGGAGAAAGCAATATTATGAATAGAGACTTGTGTTTTGTCCAGAATCAATGGTTTGAGGTTAAAAACATCTTAATGATGGATTTGTTTCTTATAAACACACAGGTTTTGACAAGACACAAACTGATGGTCTGGAGTTCTGTGGATTACTTGTGCATTACTGTGTTGTTTTTATCAGCTGTTTGGACTCCCATTCTGACGGCACCCATTCACTGCAGAGGATCCATTGGTGAACAAGTGATGTCATGATACATTTCTCCAAATAGGATGTAAAAACAAACTCATTTGCATCTTGGATGGCCTGAGGGTGAGTACATTTTCAGCAAATTTTCATTTTTGGATAAAGTGAATCATTTCAGCCAAGAGAATGATCAAACTGCCTATTAAACAGTTATTACCATATGAACATCACTATCTTTACATGTGAGAGCCTGATAATGGCTCTACTGCTTTAAGACGCTCACTAGCCACTTGTCTCTCCTGCTTTTGTTATTGATTAAATTCCCTGCCCTTCAGGGGTCTGAATGTGGATAAGATCATAAAACCTTATATTGATTCCCCGTAATGTGGAATTCTATATTGAATCGTGAATTAAATGCGAAATATAATCAGTGAAACAAAAGAGCCTTGTTCTGTCCTGCAGCTGAAAAGAGATTTTAATGTGTAAATGATTTCAAGACAAAGGAGAACAGTGCCCCCTGTTGGTGAATACTATTTCTTTAATATACTATGCTGTGCATATAGTATGTGAATTTTCTGTATGCACATAATGCCTGAATGAAAACCTATTACATTTATTAAAATGTGCAATATACAGCAAAACACACTGCATGGCTTACTGTCTCCCACAATACATTGCAGCTGACCTTTTATTTCCATTGTGATAAATGGACCAGAAGTAATAAAAACTATTTTTATAATCTCGTTTTTGTCTTATTATGTAATTGATCTGCCAGCATTTAAACAAAAAATAGATTATACATGTAAAAAACAGTACTTCATTTTATTATATAGTTATTTTTTAGAGTAACATTCAGTTGTTTTATAAAAAAGTATATTATGCTCATTCCTTTATTAAAAATACAGTAAAAGAGAAATAATGTGAAATATTATTACAATAAAAAAAAATGTTTTCTATTTGAAAATGTAAATAAATGTAATTTATTCCTGTGACTCAAGCTGAGTTTTTAGCATCATTACTTTAGTCTTCAGTGTCACATGATCCTTCATAAATCATTCTAATATTCTGATATACTGCTTTTGAAACATTTCTTATTATTATTAATGATGAAAACAGTTGTGCTGATTAATTAATTAATTATTATTTTTATGATTATTATTATTATTTTGTGGAAACCATGTTACACTTTTTACAGGGTTTTTGAATAAAAGAAAAGCATTTACAGAACATTTTTGTAACAATTGTCACATTTGATCACTTTCTTAAATCTTTGATGAATAAAATTGATAATTTCTTTAAAAAATAATAATAAATTGCTAGCATTTTAAGTAGCTATGTCCAACTCACAAACAACACTGTTCTGTACTGGGTTGATTATATTCTGCCTACTATAAATATCAATTACAATATCATTACAGCAGGAATTACTCTCAGAAAAATAAATCTGAAGTAAAATATCTTAAAATGTTCCATTCCAATCTAACAGTAACATTGCATCACACTGTGAGATGCAGTGATCTAAACCAGCTTCAAACAGCAGCACTTAACTAAACTATGCTTCTGAGAACATTAGTGACTCCTGATGTAAATGAATCAGTGAAGTGTTTCTCTTTTTCAGTTCACTGAAACAAACTGTCCAAACAAACCGACTCACTGAAATGAATCATACTTCTCAGCACGAGCCAAGTGTTCTTCATCGATGCGTAACAGACAATAAAAATAATGGCTGAATCTTTTCTGCGGCACATGATGGAGCAGGATGTCTAAAATCCCTCCTGCAGAAATTGAAGTGTAATGGCCGGATATCTGTCTCAGAGACACGCTCGCTAACCTCCGTCCTGCTGCGCCTCAGCAAAGACCTCCTCATCAAAAACACTTTACCCACAGTTCCCTGCAGGGTGTGTGAAGTTTATTCTGTGATCTGAGACACAACAACAACCACAACAACAAAAAAACCTTACTGAACTGTACTTTCGTAAAGAAAAAAAAAATCAATACAGCTTCTGCCCTTTGCCATAGATGTGGGCCACTGCAGAGTTGCTACAAGTTTTTTATATATATATATATATAGTTATTGTTTTAACAGTGAAAATCGCATTGCATACAATAAATAAATTTACAATATGGTTCCATTTGCTAACTATAGTTTACATGCACTAGAATTAAAAACATTAAAGGATCTATTAATCTTCAGTCAGTGCTAATTTTTTACATTTACTAATGCATCATTAAAATCCAAAGTTGCATCTGTTATAATATTTAATGCACTAACATGAACCAACAAGAATCATATTTATATTAACTAACATAAAAAAATAAATACTGCATCAAATGTTGTTGCTCACTTAATATTAGCTAAAGCATTAATCCATGTTAACTAACTGAACATTACTGTAAATTGTTACCAATAAATGTGTGAAAAAGTCTTTAAAGTTGTAAAAGCAAGTAAAATCTTTTTTTAAATAATTATTTTCTTATATTTTATATAGATAGTGATATTTAATTTCAATGCAGTACCCATGTACTCCACACCTTATCAGGGTTTTTTTTAGGAAAATACTGTTCCCAGATGATACAGCAAAACACTGGCTATTTTACAGTTATTTACCCTAGAGAATACAGCAAGGGTTAACAGTGCAGGCACTGTTAACTTTATTAGCATTAGTTAATGTAGTAGGTATTATAAATTAAACCTAAACCTTATTTGTAAAGTTTTACCAAATAAACGTATCCTTAAAGCCAGGCATAAAAATATTCCAAATTTATTTAAATCTATTTTAAAATATTTTGAATATTTTATATAGATATTAATATTTAATTTCACTGTAACACCTATATTTTAAACACTGTTTTTTTTTTTTGTTTTTTTTTTTTACTAAATCCAAATATTTGTATTCAAATATTTAGGTTAACACTTACATCATTAACATACAGTAAGCATGATGAACTAACAATAAACAACAAATTTACAGCTTAATGTACATTTATAAATATACTTCTGCTCGCTGCTAATTCATGTTTGTTCATTAAACATGAACTTATTATACAACTTTAATGCTAAAAAAGCATTAGCATACGGAGAAATTAACATTCTAGAGACTAACCTAGAAAATAAATGTTGTAAATCTACAGTTCATTGTAATTTCATGATACCTAATGCCTTAATTAATGTTAATAAATGAAACCCTGTATTAAGTGTCTAAATCAAAACAGGATGAATGTTACAATGAAAAAACACAAATTTCTCGGGAAATATCATTTGCTAGCAGCCGATTTACTCCTCAATTCCTCTGGGGACTAAAAAGTTGTGGGGGGGGGGGGGTTACTTTGGGAGCCTCTGAACCATAGCCAACTACAAAAAATGGTAAAATGTACTCTACTAAAATAGACATCCAGGTATTTTTGGGGAGTGTACAGTATATTCAGGTGAGGACAAAGTCTTTTCAAGGGGACAACGTAAAAGTTGTGTGTGTGTGTTTTGAAGTTAGACTGAATAAAACAAACTTTGGAGGCCAAAGACAAACATGGCTACAAGGTTGGCTTTGATTAAGCTGACCGTGTGTTTGTGCTTGTGTGTGTGTGTGTGTGTGTGTGTGTCCCGTGTGCCCTACTCCAGGGTCAAACATACACATAGATTAATTTATTCAAAAGGCATATTAACGAAATCTCTCCTGAGTTAAAGGTGCCCTTGTAACTGGGTTTACAGGGACCTTCTGCCTGCAATAAATCACTCCAAAAACATCCATAATCTAAAAACAATTATCAGCAAGATAAATCTGCTGCCGTTGAAAACTTTGGGTCATATTTCATCAGAGGAAATTGGCAGCTCAAACCATAGGGAAACAAACTTGTTTAGCGGCACATATCTGATTTCGTTCATCGACCATTCCTTATTTTGTCTCCCTCTCGATCTTTCACTTTCCACTCTTTTCTTATCATCACTAAATCACTGGTAATGATGCTCCTGTGCAATTTCCTAGATTTTCCCTCACTCTCACATCTATCTCACTTGAATACTAACACGTTCATTTAAATACTCATCACCTTCATCTCTCTGCTTAAAATGCCTCTCTTTATTCCTCATTGGTTTCACAGATTGACATTCAGGTAAAGTATAAGAGACGAGGGCTGGTTGGGACGATTTTCATTCTTTTTTTAATCTCTTGCTGAATAATCATTAAAGAAATAGTTCACACAAAAATGAAAATATGGTGATCATTTACTCACCCTCAGGCCATCCAAGTAGATGTGTTTGTTTATTAAAGTTAGAGAAAATTATAGCAAAACTTCACTTTTTAAGCAATGGATCCTCTGCAGTGAATGGGTGCCGTCAGAATGAGAGTCTAAATAGCTGGTAAAAACATCACAATAATCCACAAGTAATCCTCCCCAGTCCAGTTCATCAATTAACATCTTTGTTCATTTTAATCAATTATGTTGTCTTGCATATCAAGGACATTAATTGTGTTTTGACAGCCGTATATGTAAATTGGTCAAATCCTATTTTACTCCAGTTAGTAAAATGAATGTGCATTAGGTCAGATTTGTGTTTGTTTCTGTGCTTTGTTAATAAATTAAGTGCAAATGTCAGTCGTTTGGCAGGAAAGCTTTAATATGCAGGTGCTGCAAAGGTATAAAGCCACATTCAGCCCTAAATAACTCTGTCAAAATGATCAGAGAGCAACGAGGAAAGAGAGACAGTGTGTC
Organism: Carassius gibelio; assembly: GCF_023724105.1. Classification (NCBI taxonomy): domain Eukaryota; kingdom Metazoa; phylum Chordata; class Actinopteri; order Cypriniformes; family Cyprinidae; genus Carassius; species Carassius gibelio. The sequence goes on along the minus strand of NC_068416.1, from coordinate 24,120,092 downwards.
TGCGAGTGCGTAGGTGTTTTAGGCAGACGAGAAGAGACAGCAGGTAAAAATTATAATGACAGCGAAACACATCTGAATCATCCTCCACATCACACCCATTCTGTCTCCAGCTCTTTTCCTCCCACACACGCATGCACATGCTCTCTTCACAATGATTCACACACATGCAGGATCACAATTTTACAGTCCAGACTTTGCAATGATACAATACACTGCTGCAAACTTCTTAGATGGTAAAAAATAGATACATTAAGATTAAACAAAAAAAAAAAAAATGTCCATAGAGAGTTAATGTGATGAACTACAGTAGAGCTGTCTGTGGTTACTCTAAGTCACCTGTTTGAACTAAAAATGATGAAAAAAGGTGAAGTTAGTTTTGAGTAAATGATCAGCACAGCATTCAGAAACTCCAAACACACAACAAAACATCAATGCGCCTAATGGTTTTCTGGAGCGAGAAAAGTCAGTGTATGGATTCTTACACTAACAGCGCCACCATGTGTACAAAACCTGCCACACCATTCACAGCACTAGAACTGCTTACGTTTATTTAATAAAATGAATAAATATCTGCATTCAGCCTTTTTACATATTCGTCCCTTCAGAATTAAAAATTTAAGAGAACTTATACATTTGACTGTTTGCTTTACAGTGTGAATGAATAATTGAATGGTTTATGATCATTACTAAAACTATTTAAAAAAAATGTTTGTTAATTGAAATAGATGTGAAATAAAACAAAACATAAGTATTATTATTATTCTATGAATATTTTATACTAAGTGAAAAAAAAATTAACTGAAAGTTTAAGCACTAAAATTAAAAACAGGAAATCAATAAAAACAAAAACAGAAATGAAAATTCATTAAGTGTTACAATATTTTCTAATAATAAAAATGGCAAATACACATAACAAATTAATAATATTAATAATAATAGTAATAAAGTAAAATAAAATAAATATTTGAAATAAATGAAAATTAATAAATGAACATTTGGATAAATGAAGAAGAAATTATCATATATTCTATTTTATGATATTATTTTCTAACTATACCCAAATTCTGTATTATTTATGATCATTATTACTTATTGTATTTAGTTGTGTTTGATGCTAGGTTTAATTAACACAAAGAACAGAAAAAGAAGAAAGAAATTAATTGGGGGGGGAAGGAGGCCGAGTTATTTTTTAACTCAAATGCTGGGTTTTTATTGGGTTATTTTTTTATATTTTAACCTATGTGCTGGGTAGCTTTTCTGTAACTACATTGCTGGGTCATTTTTAACCTTTAACGCTGGGTTGTTGGTTTTTTGTTGTTGTTGTTGTTGTTGTTTTTCCTCTATTGAGCCTCTTGACGAAACAGTGTTGCCAACTTAGCAATTTTGTTGCTAGATTTTGCAACTTTTCAGACTACCCTGGCAACTTTTTTTCAAAAAGCACCTAGCAACAAATTTAACTCTTTAAAAAAAAAAATTCTAAATTACACAAAAAGAGGAAACCACTGAACAGCCAGCCAGCAAAGCAGCACATCAACCTGGAGAGAGCTGGAGACAGATGCTTAACAGAACAAACTTCAATTGTGCATTAAGTTTCCAAATGGTCAATAATATATGTGAATTTATGATACAGCTTGTTATTAACTTGTATACTGTATACAGTGGGACTCGAAAGTTTGGGCACCCCTTGCAGAATCTGTGAAAATGAGTAATTTTCAAAAAATAAGAGAGATCATACTAAATGCATGTTATTTATTATTTAATACTGTCCTGAGTAAGATATTGTACATAAAATATATTAACATTTAGTCCAAGTTTAGTAACATTTAGAAAACTTTTGGAATTTGAAGATCAAGGTAAATTGTACTTATTTGTGTACCAGGAAACATACAAGTATCTTCTGTTGCTTACGAAGGGCAGAACTAAATGGAAAAAATATATATTTCAAAAAAATAAGACAAATTTGGCCATCTTCTTACAGCTCTTAATGCATCTTGTTTCCTTCTGGAGCATCAGTGAATGTTTGAATCTTTTTAAATAGTTGTGTTTGAGTCCCTCAAATGTCCTCAGTCTGAAAAGATGTATCTCAAAATCATAAAGTCACTGCTGGAAAGGGTTCAAATATGCAAAGATGCTGGAAAACTGAAGAATCTGCAGGAGCTTAAAGATTTTTCTGAAGAACGCTGCTCAGTTTAACTGTTCAGAATAAACAAGGGACTCATGCACAACCATCACAAAACAGAAAGACAGTTGAGGATCATCAGGTAACAGAACACAGTACTAAGAACCAAGGGTTCCCAAACTTTTGAGTGGGGTTATTTTAATAATTTCAGCATTTTTTTTATCTTGTGGACTAAATGTTAAAATCTTTTATGTACAATATCTTACTCAGGACAGTACTAAATAAAATATAACATGCATTTAGTATGATCTCTCTTATTTTTTGAAAATTACTCACATTTCCACAGATTCTGCAAAGGGTGACCAAACTTTCAAGTCCCACTGTATATAATTGTTGTTAGGGGTGCTCCGATCACGATCGGCCGATCGTTAATGCGCATCTCGTCAGTAAAGCCGGTTTTCTAATCAGCAGTTAATTCCATCAGGTGCGTGATTTCACATAGAGCAGCTGTTACTACACAGAGCCGTTGTTAACTGAGAAGATGGGCCAATAAACGCTGAAAATTAACGTGATTTGCGCATCTTCTCTATTAACAATGGCTCTGTGTAGTAGCAGCTGCTCTATGTGAAATCACGCACCTGATGGAATTAACCGCTGATTAGAAAACCGGCTTTACTGAGGAGATACGCATAACGATCGGCCGATCGTGATCGGAGCACCTCTAATTGTTGTTCAGTTAGATAGACTGTAAAACACTGAAAAGCTACTAGTCCTTTTCTGCCAGGATTTTATCCTTTAAGTTGTAACCATGTAACCTTAAAACAAAATACAATGTGGAATTTTAAATACAGGTAAAACAAAAATAATTAATTAATTTTTTACTTAAATGAAAATGCTACTTTTAAATTTTCCTTCTTTATTTATAAAATGTTTGTTAAACAAGTTTAAATGTATGTAATATTGTATATGCCATATTCATCCAAATAAATTCAATATATCTTCTATTTTATCCACGGGTGTTCTTGTGTAATAATATATGTTTATCTTTTGATTATTACTATTGCCTATAGTAATTATTTGTGTGATTTTTAATTTCCAGCCCATTTTAATCTAGCAATATACTGTAATCATTCTAAACAATATATGACTTAAATAAAACAACCCAGCATGGACAGTAAAAATGTCTAAACAGCTGGGTCAAAATAACCAAGCATGTGTTCTGTCCAACAATAAGACAGCGTTGGGTTGCCAAATAACCCAAGTTAGAGTGTGTGCAGTATACATATAGAGAGAGAGAGAGAGAGAGAGAGAGAGATGTACAAAAATGTGTGAATGGAAAGACAAAAAAGTATATAAGTAAAAGTAAAAAAAAATTGTCAATATTAATATAAAAAATACCTTGATAAAATAACACTGTGATGTTTCTAGTAATTGTTGATGATTCCTCTATTCCAGGGGGAGAAAAAACGAGAGTCTCAGTTTCAGGAATAGATAAGATAATAATCTAATCTAAAGATAATTTAGTAAATTAGATTTATGATGCATAAATAAGAGTTGAGTGTAAAATTAAAGGATCGGCAGAGTTCATATCTGTGTGATGATGGCTGAGCAGAGGTGAGCTTGATCCTGTGAGGAGTGAAACACAGAATCAACCAAAGGAAAGAGAAATTAAAGTTGAAGATATTCTCTGTGACTGAAGTTAATCCACACAATAATAATACAAAAATCATCTCATGGAGCATTTATCCTCCTAAAGCACTATCTGCCTGATTCTAACAAAAATAATGCTGAGATTAAATAGCTGTATTAGTTATATTAAATAATTAATAGCTGTAAATAAATCATGTTCAGTAGGCCTATATCAAAATTGTGTTTATAATAGCAGAAATGCACCTTTAAACTTCAAAACTTTAAAAATCATTAACATTTGAGCTTCTTCGCCTAAATTTAGAAACTATGAGAACATTTTGAAAAGAAAGGTCAGAATGGCAAGGAATAAACGGTTTCTGAAACCACGCCTTCTTTCTTTGCGTGAATATTTCAAGTATAGGTCTCTGCAGGAAAGTAATGGGAGTTACCAGATCAGGGTGTTTTTAGACCTGATGGACTGACTGACATGGTGATGGTAAGTTTAGGGGTGGGGTTCGGTAAAGGGGATTATTTTGATTGCATGATTTAGAAACACCCAGTTTGAAAACAACCACAAGGTCATGAACGCCCACTTTTGCTCTGTAGAGACCTAAGTCTCCAATATTTGGGTGGCATTACGCAAATAATTTCACATAGTGACGTAGATATGTGGGCCGTGTTTGAATGAGCCGTTTAGGGGACCTGGCAGATAATAATAATAAATAATAATATCTCTTTGGATTTGAGACTTTAGTCTTTGCAACTTTACAGATCTTCTTCGTGCACCAAGAGCTGATAACACTCTAAAGAAAAAGGAAAAATTTTAATCGCATTATATGACCCCTTTAATTTCACAACACAATTCTAGTTATGTGGTACTGTGTCTTTAAGTGATTTCTGAAGGTGCACGAGACGGCTGCGCGCGCCCGCTCCCGTGTGTAGACGCTCCAAAAAATGTGTTAAGAATTACAAAAGCTGGATCTGTAACACTGGAAGATAAACGCAACAACTGTTCATCATTCGCAAGGTGAGCCTCATCTCGTTATCTGTCGCTTGCATGCAGCGCGTTGTTACTTCTCTGATGTTTTTCGTTAGAGAGAAACAATACAAAGAAGGTTTTGGAAAATGAACCGGCGAGAAGTGAAGAGGCCCCTTGAGCGTCTCACCGCTCAACGTTACATCTCAAGGCGAACTTTAGCTTTCCTCCTTCTCCTTCTTTGCTACATTTAAACGGGGTGGTTTATTAAATGTCACGTTTAAACGCACGACTTCCGGGGTTCCCCCTAACAGAAGCTCTTTTGAAACTAAACGAGTGTAAACACGGCCGGAGACACCGTGGCCGGCAGGCGGAAGACGCTCGTTCCTCTACGGTGTCTCTTAGCTCCGCTCCCCGGTTTAGAGTGCATGCAGAGCCGCGAGCTGCGCGGAGGGAGAGCCCGGTGCGCCGGTGAGACGGAACTCTGACTGCGGGACTGCAAAATCACAGTAAAACATTACAAGTTTCTTACGGTGAAGTGCAAAGGAGATACAAAGTCTCCGTTCAGCTGAGGGAGTTATTTTGTCATAACTTACGGGAGATTATTGTCTGAGGAGGTGAAGCGGTTGAAGGCAGCGAAGGAAGGGGCCTCGGCTACGGTACTGCTCGGGTATCGATGCATGCACGTTAGCTTACGCGCCCTTAAAATTAGCAATAGGAATTTATATGAATACAGCCATTCTGATTTATCTTGACGATTCTGATTCGTTAACAGTTCCATTAGTGATTCTTTTAGTACTTTGTACGGATAAGTACTTTAAATGAATGTAATTCTTGTTCACATTTATTATCCTCAAGTGATGTTAACTTTCAGCAAACGTAACAAAGCACAAATAATTTTTACACGGATTTCTTGGTGTAAATCATTCCAATAATTTATTGTAACTATATATTTAAAGATCAGTAAATATAAAAATACATTGAATTTAGTCATTCATATAAAACGAATCGAAGCTCATAATTTTTGTGATATAGACAAAGTAGACTGTAACTACACTTAACTATGCCTTAACTACGACATAACACACTGACATTTCTAGGCTAATTAGAAGTAAATAAAGTAATAATTTACAGTTCAGTGAGTCAGATTCATTCAGCAGAAGCTCGGAATCACAAGTGATTCACTAAAAGAATCAGTCCATAAGAGTCATTCGTTCAAAGCTCGTACCACTGCGGACAACACCGGTAGTGTTTGATTCACTAAAAAGAACCGGCTCATTAATGTGGATTTCGAACATCGCTGTTTGTTCGTACACGATAATTAGTTTGCAAAAAAAAAAAAAAAAAATCACAAAATTTGGTTTGCTATTTCTATGTTTATAATATCAAGTGCCACTGAAACATCTGTTCTGGTGTTAAAGCTAACAAATCTTAAAATTACAGAACATGTATTTATAATATTAATAGGTAGGCTATATATTGTTTAGAAAAAGCCAATAAAGCTGAATATCCCCCACAATTTTTTTTGATGTATAATTGCAATACACCTCCTGTAAGCATTCTATTAACATTTAATTGTGATTTGCCAGTCTACATAGAACAAAAACACTTGGATAAATATTGCATTAGTATTAGCCATACCACTAAGTGAAAGACCAATTTTTTTAATAAAAAAATGTAAAGAGTACAGGATTATATGGTTAGCTGCATATTTTATTTGCTTTTATCATTGTTTTTCTCTGCTGTCTTTGACCCAGCCGTGACCCATATTTGAGTTGTGGGCCCACTAATTTGCCCTGGAGGTTGGGGAGCCCAACCATAATTTTTATACCAGGCTCTGTAAATTTTTGTGACAGCGCTGCCTGTAATAGGCAGACTGTGGAATGTTGTAACATCTGTTTGCTTTATTTAAGTGTTTGCTTAACACTTTTTTTTTATTATTACAATTAGTCTTTTAAATAATTTGTCCTAAATATGTGCTCACTAATTGTTAATTGTGAGCTTATACACTATCCCAAGGTTGTTACAACCCTTCCTTTCTGATACGCAATTGTTCTAGTTCTTTTTTTTGTTCTTTCTCTCAATATACATTTTAGATGAAAGTTTTGAGCAAATGTGCATTTCAAATTAAATGAAAATCTGCTGATGATAAAAGTTCTGTAAATTCACATTTATAACCTGACTGCATTAAAATTATAATCCATTACTGATGTGAATTTTGTTTATGTAATTGTTGTATGATGTTGATTTCATCCCTGTAGATAATTTGTTCAAATGACAAACTTCAACTCTCCCTGGTCCCATCTACCATTAATGTTTTGTAAAGAATGTATTCCTAATATTTTAAATGATGCTCTAATCACTCTTCTAAACACTGCATGCAATGTTTTAGAATTAAATGTTATTAATGTTGTTAAAATTACAACTTCTGTTCTTTGCATTTAAGAATGTAAACAAGATCACCGGTGGAGCTTCCCCATGCACCTACATCCCTTTCATTCCGACCTTCTAGAATGTTCCTGAAGACAGTTCCTCCGGTGGTGGCTATTCACTCGGAATGGAGATCCAATAAGAGCTGCATCCTGCCTCTCTTTTTCAATGACAGTGCTTCCGACAGCGACCTTGCTTCTGTTAGCGGCACCCCCATCCCACAGAAGATCCAGATGATTATAGAGAGCCTCCACAGCACCCAGTCTTCGGACATGAGCGAAAACATGCAGACCGAAAAGGCTTCTCATTCCAGCCACGAGGCTGACTACAAGGGTCAAATGCGACTCATGGACACTTCTGCACGATCCAGGCGAACAGGGGCAGACACTAAGCCACAGCTTGCCAGATCTGATACTGGTGATGATTCGGATAGTGATGATTCTGTGGACAGAGGCATTGAGGAGGCCATTCAGGAGTATCTGAAGGAGAAGGTGGACCACAAGCGGAAAGGGGATCCGATGGCAAGTTCGCCCCCAGCGCCCAAGCTTCAGCGTAGGGAACCAACTGTCCAAGATGCTGCTAAACACACACATTCCACTAGTGGTAAGGTGCTAATTGCTAGCAATAATATACAGAGAGCCTTGAGTGGGACGCAGCCCCTTAAGAAGAAAGTCAAGAAGAAGAAGCTAAGCAAAGAAAATCCCTTTAAGAAAGCAGACACAAGTAAAGTTTTGCCTGTAAAAAGTCTTCCTCCACCCAGAGCAAAGAAAGGATCTTCCTCGTCTTCAGAGATGGACAGATCTCCACCTCGTCTCGTCATTAAAGAGGAAGAGGAATGGCTCGATTCAAGCAGCGATGATGGAATTGAAGAGGAGATTCAGAGATTCCAGCAAGAGAAAAAACAAAAACAGGAAGGTGAAAATGATGCCCTGAGATCTTCACGACAAAGGGAGCACTCTGAATCGAGCAGCGATGAAGGTATTGAAGAAGCAATCCGTCACTTCCAGGAACAAAAAGACAAGCAGAAGAAAAAGAAAAGTCCTCTCAAATCTGTCCAACTTGTGCCTGTGCAACATATCAAACCAGCCGTCGCTGCTTCCGAATGCATGAGCACTGAGCCACTCAAAGCACTGTCCAAGAAGAGCAAGAAGAAGTTGATAACTAAGAAGTCTAATCTCCCTACACCACTGGGTGTAAGCCACTTTTTGAACAAGTGTACATCACAGGGCTCTAAAGTCAAAGAGTGTGCCACACCCCCTTCAAACTCAAAACAAACCCACACTGAACATCAGATCCATTCCAGCCTGAAGGTCAACACTGCTGAGCTGATGTGTGCTGAAGCCATTCTAGACATCTCCAAAACTGTCATGCCAGAGGTGTTTGAGTCCAACTTAAGCATTGCTAACAGAAATTTGCTTCAGATGCCGACATTCCCCACTGTTGCACCAACTGTAGATAAAAGTGATGAAAGCTCTGTTGACAGTGAGGACGGGATTGAACAAGAGATAAGGAAATTTTTGGAGGATAAAGCAAAGATGAACAAAGAGCTTCCTACAACAACAGGTGCACCTCCAACAGCTTCAGGAGATCCCACCACAAGCAAAGAGCCAAAGAAGAAGAAGGAAACCCAGCCGAACAAAGCAGTGAGGCTCTCCCTGTCAAAAAAACGCAAGTTCAAAGAAGAACAAAGCAAACTTTCTAGAGATAGTGACTTGGTTTTGAATATTAAAGAGGAACCTCCAGGGACAACTCTGAATTATTGTGACTCCACCAGACCAGAGCTTTCAGCCTCGCCCACTGTGACGTCCCATTCAAGTAGTCTAACCACCAAGAAAATCAGCAAACTGAAGCAGAACTCCCCATCTCACAAGGGTACGGATAGTAGTGTACTCAAAGACAAAGTTTCCACTTACAGTATGTCCAGTCCAAAGACTGCGATTGGCTCAGAGAGAAATGACAGCAGTGACAAAAGCAGCTCCCTGGACAGTGATGAGGATCTAGATGCCGCAATTAAAGACTTACTTAAGACAAAGAAAAAAGTCAAAAAGAAAGTGAGGGATATGAAGGTGAGGAAAAGCACCAGACCTTCCGAGGCTTCATCTTTGGATGCTATGAAAAAACAGAAACCTTTTACAGACCTGAAGAGTATCCCTTCCAAGCTCGTTAAGTCTGGCATCTTGAAAGGTGGCAAAGAAACACTGAACATTCGGACTAAAAATGGCAAGGGTCATAAAAGCAAAGCAGTTAGAGGCAGATCAGAAGTCCCGAACATCAAAGAATCTAAAAGCCCTGCACAACCTGACAAGGTGACTGGGAATGGTGGGATTCCTAAGACTCAAGATGTGGACTTACCTTCTTCCAGTCTGCATGCAGAAGACGAAGACAGTTCTGTGGACAGTGATGATAGCATTGAGCAAGAGATCAGGAGATTTCTAGCTGAAAGAGCCAAGGAGTCTACACCTTTCACCGCAAACACCAAACAGGAGGAAGAGGCTGTAGACTCCTTGACTTCACTTCCAGAGTGCGATGTTAACCCAGAACGTCAGAAGATCCTAATTGAAACTCCAGTTTCTGCTTCAGCATCAACCTCTAGTAGACTCTTCAAAAGTGAAACACAAGCAGAATCCATAGGCACACCTGCAAGATCCGCGGATGCACCTGCAGAACTCAACAAGGGACCAGTCTTGACACCCGGCAGCTCTTGCATTATGGGTTGTAGGAGGACCGAAAGTCAAAAACTTGAGATCTCGACCCCAAGAGATCCAAAGAACGGCAGCTCTCAGACAGATAAGGACACTCCGACAAGTCATACCATCAAACCCAACTCCTTCACTACTCCCTCTGTGAGCTCAGAGATGCCCCAATCATTGGGTCATCAACACCAGAACTTATTCCTGATGAGACCCGTTAACAGCGGTATGAGCGACGTCAAGGTACTTTCCGCGGCAGATGGTAATGACCCTGCCGTCAGCCACCAGAGGTTAACATCAGCCACTAGGATACCTTTGAAGGATGTCATTAGTTCTCTTTGTCCCTCACCTATCACAAAACCTCAAATTAGTTCCTGTGCTGTCACCACAGGTGACCCCTTGACCTCGGCGCCCCCTGGGGGCAGGACAGAGGGACTTTACTTGCATAACCGCCTTAAAAGGGACCGACACCTCTCCGATAGACCACACTTATCCCCTGCCACCTCACACCTGTGCCAGCCCTCACCTGTACTGCACCCCCACCAGGGCGGCAGTGTAATCCAGGTACAACGGGACCAGGCTGCTTTCCCAACGCCCTTAGCAAGGACAAACCACCTGCAGGTCAGCCAGATAGAGCCGACTGAGTCCACTGCATGTTTAGGAGTGAGACAAAGGGAGGGAGGAAGTGTTAGCAAGGAAGAGAAAGAGCAGGAAGATGAGGAAGAGAAATGTGTTGATGAGACAGATGTAGAGTCAGATGAGGAAAGGAAAGATCAGAAGACAAAAGACAGGAAGACTCAGCCCCATAATCAGTGAGTACCTACCTGTCCTCTCTCCAAACACACACACATATCAGTTGAGGGAACATGGTTGCCAAATCCCAGTACATATCCATGCTCTAAGATGTAAGATACGAAAGACTTCAACAAATTGTCGTCGTCTTTAATTAGAAAGAGTTAATGAGTGTTTTGGTCATTGGTTTGGGGGGATCTCTGGATCCAAGTCTGTGAATCGCAAGTATTTTGCTAGATTCCCAACCATACAGCCGAAATTTTCCTTCGGCTTTAAGCATTAGTTGTTTTATTTTAGCATTAGCCTGACAGACTGCGGCGTCTAGTCCTGCATTTCACTGTTTCAGACTTTTTGTACTGTATGATTTAGGTTCCATGGGACGTCATGTAGGACTATTTGAGTGTACCACATCCTTTTTTTGTATGTTTGTACATTTATAAATATATTTAAAAGCAGACATGATGTCATGAAGAGAGATTAAACTTTGTTTTTGTTTTGTATTTTCTCTGCAGCAGCTGCAGCATTTCTGAATGAATCATGCTTTACAAACTTTGCTTTTTGAGAAATTCTTATTTGAGACTATGAAAAGTAAAAAACGAAGGTTTATGAAAAGATGGCAATATCATTGGTGAGTTTACATGTTAAATGGTTTCCAGGTTTAAATATTTAGCCTATCCATTAGGAAATCGTTTTTTTTTTCTGCAAAAACTTCTACAAGATAAACACCAACATGCAAATTGCGTCTTTAAGTACTAAACTGTATGTTTGCATCAATGCATAATGGTTTAACATAATCAACATAATTCAAGATCCTTGACCTCTGAGAGGACGGGCTGAGTCCCCTTTCAGTAACATTAAAATAGTCCCTGAGGTTTCTAAATGAGGAAAATCTCATCAGCACAACACTGAATGACTCATTTGGGCCTCATTTGTGAAACTGAAGCAGAATGATTTTCCATTAAAATAGTTCCCAAAGCCCTTCTTGTATAAATTGGTCCATTCAGTTCAAAGTAACAGTCTACACAAAAACAGTTTGTTGAACAACTTATAAAGAAATGTGTTCTGCTTGTTTTATAAATGAAACCCTTTAAGTTTACATATGTATATAAAATGTGTATGAAAAATGGCCAATTACTTGGTATTAAAATTTTACAGCTAAACGGCAGTAGCAGTAATCGTAACCCTTACGCTTTTTTAAAATCTTCTAAATAACTTGCCCTCAACAAGCATGTTTTTTTTCACAATGTTCCCCTTTAACACATTTTTATGTACTTAGTTGAGAATTTTTTATATCCGTGTCATAACCAGTTAATTTTTGTACCACTGGACAACATTCAAAGATTTATTTAAGACTGCTAATTAAAAGGAGGAAACTCTCTCTCTCTCTCTCTCAGTGTCTCAAAATTCAGTTATCTTTCTCTTTTAGCACAAATTTGCATCCTTCTCTCAAAAGTCACACCGCTCTCTCTCTCATCCCTCTCTCTGCACCTGTTTCTTAGTTCCTGTTTCTGTTGCTTATTATATGTAGGTGTTTCCTATATGAAAAGAATGTTATTTATTTTTGTTTATAGAAGAGAAGAAAGTAAAGACTCATGCTGACTATGCTGGGCATTGCCAGTTTTCATAGATATTTTGCAAAAAAAACTTAAAAAATGATTTTGGAGTCCCCTGCTCTGCACAGAGAAACGAAATGCAAACTGTATCTCTGAAGATGTATAATAAAAATTGACTGAGACACAAGGCTGTATGGTTCTTATACTCTGTGTGTGTGTGTGTGTGTGTGTGTGTGTGTGTGTGTTTCTAATCAGTATCTTACAAAGCTTCCTCTGTGTTGTGTCTATATAAAAAGTAGCTTCCTTCCTCACAGATGTCTAAATTGAAGCTAATGCCAGTTTGTTTCCTTGCATCACATGTAACTAAATGACAAATATTCAAAATATTATTTAATTTTGTATAGTTTTGTCCTTATGAATGTTCATATTTTTAATTAGACACTCATCAGGAGACAAAAAAGAATGGCCTGTTGATTTTTCATCACAAAAGAAGATTAGAGGATATCTTTATGCTGTAATGTGAGGCTTTGTCATTGAATATTTTGTTACATTACTGTGTCCATATGCTATGTCTGTGACCAGTTAAACTCCGTTGAAGTTGTTCATGCATGATACATCAGACAAGTACAAGAAGCAGGAGTTTTTACGTTTTTAAAAAGTTTGCATGTTTCTTTAATATAAGTTTTGATGTTTATATTTTTCTTAAAGAATGTAAAATTATAGATTTGTTGCTTCAATCCTGCAAAGCTAAATTTCCAGTGAACACTTTGTAATAATAATAATGATAACAAAAACATTGTTTTAGATGCCAAATGTATGAATGTATACAATTTGTGTTTATAATATCAGCAATCAGATTGGTATTTGCAGCTCACAGATGCAGAGGCTGACTGTGTGTATGAATGTGTAAATCTGGTTCTTTTGTTCGCTCCAGGTCTTTGTCCACATCTATAGATCCAGGGTTCTTGTTAAGTCCATATATTGCCCTGGACACAGAGGAGAGAAGTCTGAAATTCCAAACCAGACGCCTTCGTATTCAAAAGCAGCTAGAGGTACATAAAAAGACTATTAAAAATTCATGCATTTACTTGCACACACACACTTATGTAACACAGATTTGACCCACCTAGTACTTGTGAGCGAATATATAGCCTACCTGATGTTTGAGTTTTGGATTGTGTGCCAAAACGTGTGTGTGTGTGTGTGTGTTGTAGGAAAGCAAAACAGTTAAACGAAGGCTGCAGTTTGTGATCAATTTGACCAGGTAAATACACTTGCACAGATAATACAGGGCATAATGCATTCTGCTCACTTTGATATAAAACGACGGCTCAGTTTATAAAGGTTAATATTAAGTGACGTCTTTAGATGCTTTATGGTTATTAAGCATTAGTGGATCTTGTCCATGATGTTTCGTTTTATTACAGGTAAACTGAAGCCGCTGGAAAATATGAGGTTCACGTGTTCAGAATACATGTATAGTTCAGTATATTTAATATTTATGTTGTTATTGTTTTATATTTAGTTTTTACTTGTCTCTCTGTTTCAGTTTCTCATTTTATAAAGAGTTCTTTATTCCCGTTGTTTAAATTGTTCATTGTAGTCAATTTGACACCGGTTCCATCAATAAAGTTTTTATTTGTTTCAAATCACTGGGCCATTGTGGAATTTTGTAGTTTGTGTGGTGTGCAATGCAACGGTTTTATCCATAGACATATAAATAACTAGACGCCTCATTGGCCGCTCTGAGCCGTTGCTGCGATACGTCAACGCGTCCGCCATGTTAGTGAGGGCAAGACTGCCTTTAAAATACATGGAAGTAAACGGGGAGCTGCGGTTTTTTCTGAATAAAAACACGATAACGTTCACATTTATCAACCGATTTCATGTTTGTGATATATGTGCTGTTAAAAACTTTGCCTCCAGTTATTTGGTTAGGTTTGGAAAATTATTAATTTTCGTAAGGAATTGTGAAAGCTCACATTTATCTCACTTGTTGATTTATTTGATTATTTTCGGTTTACAATTCTAATGTTAATTTAGTATAACTGTGACATATGCATGTAATTTAATTTGAACATACATTAAATGAAATGTAGTTGTTTTATTGCTTTCTCTGTGTTCAATCCATACATTTTTCTTTCTTTTTTTCTCTTTCGTGGCTCAGATCAGAACACAGCTCATTCCCTTTGAAATTCTGTGATAAAATCTAAGTAATACATCTTTAAACACTAATAATTTACTATTGTTGAGAAAATGTAATAAAACAAGTAAATACAAATCAAAAAGTGACACTATAGCCTACAGATGAACTCCACAACAAATAATAACACATGTAACTGATGAAGCTATGGTTCCAGTGAAGATGAAAATATGCACTGATACAGTGCACAGTAGAAAAGTGATGTTATATTAAAAAGTACATGTAGTACAACTTAAAGTAAAGTGAATAATATGAAAAGCGAGTACAACTCTACAATAACATGTTCGATATAATAGATTTATAATAGTATAAAATTATTTGTATAATATAAATGATACCATAATAAATAACTTAACAACAATAGGTTAACAATAGCAAGAAGAATATGTAATATCAAGGGTGGAATAATACAGAATAGACAAAAATGTAGAATAAATTAATAGTTAATTAAAGAGTAAAATAAAACAAATTGAAATGTAATTTTAAAATACTATTTGTTTAATAATTATTAATCAAATTAAGACACAATACAAAAAAATTGTGGACATGAGTTCCAAATTGTGTTTAATTAATGAGCTCCTTAAGTATAATATATGCATGTATAATATATATATATATATATATATATATATATATATATGTGTGTGTGTGTGTGTGTGTGTGTGTGTGTGTGTGTGTGTGTGTGTGTATGTATATGTTCTATAATGCACATTACACACACTCATGCAGAAAACACACACATTTTGAAACAGTGATTTATTTTTCCATGTATGTTAACACATATGAATGTTTGGGTGTGAGGTTTACCTTGTACCACACAATCTCAAAGTATAGTTATGTTTATCACAGACCAGAATATGAGATGCTCCCCTCAAAAACTTGATATTAATCAAAATTAATAATAATTATAACAACATCACAATGAATTTATCATGCTATTGCAGCTGGATTCACTATGAGTTCCTGTGTTTTTCATTTCTAGGCTATTAACATCATGTAGTTTTTGTGTAAAGACACACGCAGTACATGATCAGCATTAAACAGCCTGTGCAAAGCTTTTTAAATGCAGTCTATAGTATTAGAATATGAGCTGGGTCGTTGTGTCGATTCATTCAGGGCTGCTCTGAGTTTAGTACAAACACAACACAAGTCTAGGGAGGTATAGTCTTGTCTCTTGGAAATGCAGAGAACAGCTTTCCTCAGCTTTCCTTAAGGCTGTCCTTGTCCTGTTTGCAAATGGCTAAAAGGGAAGAAAAAAGAATACATAGAATCAGTTCACAGTTTTATGAAAAGCAATGAAATCCTTATAATCAAGTGATGAACTTAATCAGTAACACTTTTGAATAACGGTCCATTAGTTAATATTAGTTAACTACTTTAGTTAACATGATCTAAGCAAGAACAATCATTCTGCAGCATTCATTAATCTCAGTTGATGTTCAATTCAACATTTACTAATGCATTATTTAAATCAAAAGTTGTGCTAACAATGAAAAACTGCATTTTTATTAACTAACATGAACAAAGATTAATAAATACAGTAATATTTAACCTCCATCCCTCCGGGAGGCGTTTCAGGAGCCTCTGGACAAGGACCACAAGATTCAGGAACAGCTTTTTCCCTAAAGCTGTCTCCTTGCTGAACTCTGCCCTCTGACACCCCTCAACACCCCCCACACCACACATAGACTCCTCCCCCTCTTCAACACTCTGATTTATTTATTTATTCACAACAAGCAAAAAACAGTAACTTGTTATTACTTGCACTACTGTCTGTTCATCCAGGAACACTGTATAATCCATTTGCACATTGTAATTTTTTCTATGCACTTTACTGTCCATTGCAATACTGTAAATTATGTTCATAGTTCTGCCTATAGTGTACATACACTTTTACATAGCCCATCTGTATAGTATGTTCATAGTACACCTGTCTGTATATCTTGCTTATAGTATTTAATATCTGTAAATTATGTCCATAATACTTACCTGAATAGTTATTGTACATATTATAGACCTTTATTCTGTACTTACTGCTTATTGCACTTCTGGTTAGATGCTAACTGCATTTCGTTGCTTTGTACCTACAAGTGCAGTGACAATAAAGTTGAATCTAATCTAATCTTATAAATGTATTGTTCATTGTTTTTTCATGTTCATTAATGAATTAACTAACATTAACTAAAGGACCATTATTCTAAAGTGTAACCACTTAATCTTTGTAAATAAGTAACGGTAGTGAAATTAAAGAGAGAAAAGCTTTAGCTCCATCATTAATCTAGACAGTCAAAGGGCTCACTCTGTATATTGTGCTCATAACACCATTTCGTTTATTATATAAACGGCAATATAAGTTAAAACGTAATAAGAATTCATTTAAACTTTGAATTCTGACGTCTCAGCTTTCTCTGCTAACTACGCTAGCGATATTATTAATCGTCTGACACTTGTGGTTAATTAAGCTGCCAACATAATGTTAAAAATAACCAAAAAACATCGAGGAAGAACAGCTGAGTCTTACCTGTGAAAGATAACACCCCGAGATCTGTTTTTATTATCGTGTGATGGTTTGTAGGTGTCCAATCTGTCGATGAGTCAGGTATGTTTTCTTCTGTCCTGATGTGAGAGTTAAGAGAGTTGCCCGCTCCAATATGGCGGCGACGTTGACGTGCGGTCGAGCGGCCAATGAGGCGTCTAGCTATTTATATGTCTATGGTTTTATCAGTCCAAAGCACTGTATGGAACACCATTACCCACAATCCTGCACTCTTCCTTACGCTCAGTGGGCGGAGCTCAAACGGAAACATGGCACCGGGCGTCTTACCTAGAGGTGAAATAAAACGTGTTTGTATTTAATGTTAATGCACTAAAGGTATATTTTATTATGTAAAGCATATTGTAGTAACAGTTAACAACATTATAATATAACGTCTTCCTTGTGATTTGCAATGACATAAAACATTATGTGTCTGTCGAGTTTTTATAGTGACTAAGCAGTTTTGCAACATATATGTATGATTTAATGAATGAATGAATATGATCGGTTTCAGTAAGGCAGGTTCTCCGGAGCCCTCGGTTGGTCTCTGCTGTGTTCTCATGTCACGGACAGACATTCAGCTCCGCTGCAGCAGCGCCAGACACCGGTGAGACTGTCAGAGATCAAATGATGAAGAGATTATTACACGTGTGTAATAATACTAGAGATATAGTATCTGTCAGTTTATACGGTACTGAAAAAGCAATTATACATTGGGGCCACAGGGGAGTGTCAGGGGTCCCTGAGAAATGTTTAGAGAGAGAGAGAGAGAGAAAAAGTATTTATTAAAATGTAATGTAAATAATGTTTAAAAAATAACTAGTAATTAATGCATAAAACATTGCAGTAGTATAGTGAATAAAGATGTTATTTTGGGAAATAAAATACATTAAAATCTTAATGTTTTCCAACACAAAATCTGTCAGCAATCAGTGTTTGATATCCACTTGTTGTTTAACTGTTCATATAAATTAATACAGAAGTTTCATATAGAATCAGCTTGCTTATATAATTATTCCCTTTTAATTTGGAATGTAGACTTTAATGTAAATATGTGCTGTAATATATATGAGTTTTCAGTAAAGCACTGAAGATGATGTTGATTAAAAAAAAAAAACTTGACTCATAAAGAATTTGTAACATATAATATTCATTCAAAGCTCATAATTATTTCTATGTTTGTGTTAAATGTTCAGCTGCTACAGAGAAGATCTGGAACTTCCCACTCACTCAACCGGACTATTTCCGCTTGTCTGAGCTCTTCACCATAAAGGACCTGTTTGAAGCCCGTGTCCATCTTGGACATAAGAAAGGCTGCAGGCATAGGTGGGTTATTGACCTTAAAGGGATAGTTCATTTAATCCCTCTAAATTAAAATGTTGCCATCATTCACTCACTCTCATGTATTTCCAAGCCTATGAGACTTTTCTCATCTTTGAAAAACAATGAAAGATTTTTTTAAAGAGAGCAAGCCAAAAAAGGTTATAAAAGCATACTAAAACAAATCAAGCTGATGTAAATAAATGACACATTTCTCTAGGGTTCATTTTATGACACCCTTATAACCTTGTTGGATCATTTAATGTTTGTTTACCTGGACTTTCAGAGGAGAAACAGAAATCTCTCCGGTTTTGTTAAAAAACATTTTTTTTTTTTTATTAATTTGTGTTTCAAAGATTAACCAAAGTCTTATGGGTTTGGAACAACATGAGGGTAAGGAAATGATAACAGAATTTTCATTTTTATATTAATTATAATAATATATCTCTTATAATGAATATTACATTCAGTTTTTATATCATTTATATACATTTTATTTTTATTTTATATCATTTGTAACTGTGTGTATAATTGAGAAACTACATGGAATTTATGCAATTATATAATATTTGTATTAATTTTTTTAATATTTGTATTATACATACATACATGAATCTATATTATTTTATATTACTGTTATTTACATATATAAACACACTTGCAATTTTCTTTCTATTATATATATATATATATATATATATATATATATATATATATATATATATATATATATATATATATATATTAATATTTGGTAACACTTTATTTTATGGTTACATCTATTAGTTGCTTATTAGCATGCATATTACTAGAATATATGTATTAGTGCTAATTAAGCACATATTAATGCGTTATTCTACATGACCTTATTCTACATGCCTAAACCTAGTCAATACCAAACTTAACAACTTCCTTACTCACTATTAATATGCAGAAAATTAAGAATTTATTAATAGGAAAGTCGTAGTTATTAATTTACAAGTGTTACCACATATTTATATATACATACACACAAAAAGCATGCCAAATGTCACAGAATCTGAACGTTGTTTCTGAATGTCAATGTGTGTGTGTTTCTCTGTCCAGGCTGATGGAACCTTATCTGTTTGGTTCTCGTCTGGACACAGACATCATTGATCTGGAGCAGACAGCAGAGCACCTGCAGCGGGCGCTCAACTTCACAGCTCACGTGGCGTACCGCGGCGGCATCATCCTGTTCGTCAGCCGCAGGCGGCAGTTCGGTCACCTGATCGAGACGACGGCGCGGGAGTGCGGCGAATACGCTCACACACGCTACTGGAAGGGCGGCCTGCTCACCAACGCCTCCATCCAGTACAGCCCCGGCGTCCGGCTGCCGGACCTCATCCTTTTCTTCTCCACGCTCAATAACGTCTTCCAGCAGCACGTCGGCATCCGGGACGCGGCCAAAATGAATATTCCCACGATGGGGATTGTGGACTCTAACTGTAACCCCAGTCTCATCACGTACCCCGTGCCCGGCAACGATGACACTCCTGTTGCCATGGAGATGTACTGCCGGTTATTTAAAATGACCATTAACAGAGCAAAGGACAAGAGGAGACAGATGGAGCTTCTCAAGGGGATTTCAGCCTCAGTTTGAAGCAGGTCGACGAGCTTCAGCATCTCTGTCAGAGTCTGTGTGGATGGTGTCCTCACAGAGAAAGTCCAGTAGAAATAGGAGTCCAAAAAGTAAAAATTCAGTTATATTAATGTAAGCCCATTTCAGCCACAGAATAAAAAATGTAAAAGCAACTTTTTATCTCACAATTTTGTTGTTTCTTTTGCTTCTCTCAGAATTGCAAGACTTGGAAAAATTCGATTCTTATTTTATATCCTGCTTTTCAGAGTTTTATTCTCATAATAGTTCTTTTTTATATAAAAATGGTAAAAGCTACTTTTTTTAATCTAACTTCAGATTTTTCTTCTCAATTTACATTTATATCTCACAATTCCATTAGTTTTTTCTCTTTTTTTCAGTTCTGAGAATATTTTCTCCGAATGGCAAGATAAAAAGTCAAAATTGTGAGAAAAAAAAGTCTTAACTGAGATCTTTATAGTTTTTTCCCTCTCTCTCTCTCTCTCTCTCTCTGGTAGCGATCATTTCTCATACAGAAATAAAGATGTCCAGCTTAATTTGAAAATGTAAAATCCAATGACTTCAAACTGAATATTTATTGTTTTTATTATTATTATTATTAATTTCCATTGATTACCTGTAATGTGAACCCAATAAAGTTTCACAAATCCAAATGTGATGTTTACTGTTTGTACTTATGTGCATATATATTCGTTTTCAAAATACTTTAAGAAGCGGTTTGTCTTTTAATTCATTTTGCATTTTTGTATGAAGTTTTAATGTGGCATCACTAGCAAGAGTCCACTGCACGTCAGTGATGTGATAGGTTTATATAACGTTACGTATTTAATGATTGTTCTTGTGTTGCTTTATCAGCAAACGAACCCAAGTTTAACGAACCGTAATAACGTACCTTCGCTATGATATACTTTCAGTAGGCTACTGCTAGCGTTTTTTTTTTAGGTGAAAAGTTAAAATACACATTTTGACGTGTAATCCAACCTTTATCGTAACTGATATGTTTGAAACATTCATAAAACTCCCTTTATCTCACTTTTTTTGGGGGGCGAGACACAACCTTTAATTCGGTGCTCTGTGTAAATCCGCCTTTTATGGCCTAGCGGTTTGCCGTAGTTCTACTATATAAATATCTTTAGCCACTCCTCTTGACTGGATTTGTTGTTTAACATTTCTACGATGAAGGTGAGAACAACAACTATATATTTACATTTATGAGTCTTGATTTAACCATGTAAACTACTCCGTGCATTCGATTAAATTATATACAATATAACGTTACGTATTTTCATTATTAATAACGTTACTCTATAAGACCACGTGCTTAGCTTAGAATACTTAGTAATGCCGTTGGCGTATAATGTGGTGTATAATAGTATTGAGGTTGAGTTGGTCACAATAAATTATGGTCGATTGTTACATAAGCAACTCATAATAATATTGGTGTAACTTTCCAGCTTTAAAAAGCTGTCTGAAACCGCCCACGTGTTGGGAGCAACCAGTCTTTAGTTTAACGCCAAAACGTTGCAGTGAAGTGCAAACAGCCCGAAATCTGCACTTCAAATATTAGCAGTTTTAACAGAGTTGTGGTTTGTTTTTATTCTTGGACACAGCAGAGCCATAGAGCGTAAAAGAAAGAGCAGCGCTTACTTCGCATTTGACTCAGTAGCGTGCTCGTGTCAGTAGGGGGCGCAATATGTTTGACACTCACTGCTGTCAATCACAGTGGAAAGATCTGGAACCACGTTGAACCCACTCCAGTGAGGGCTCTCATTTACGGGTAAAAAAAGAAGAAATAAATATATAATTATGCTTTAATTCCGCTACAGATCCCCAATGAAGAAACCTTTTTTCCTGTTTGGAACCCGCCGTGATATTCTACCATCAGGTAAAGATTTATCATCAACATTTAAAGCATAAATGGTGGGTCTCTGCTGAAGGACTAATAATGTTAACTTACACCTTAAAATAAGTTGAACGATAAGTTTCATTTATTACTTCTGCCAAATAAAAATCTTACTAAAAATACTTTTATTTATTAAGGATGCATTAAATTGATGAAAACATGAAAGTTAAATGATTTCTGAGGGATCATGTGACACTGAAGACTGGAGCAATTATTCTGAAAATCAAAGTAATAAATTACATTTTAAAATGGATTCACATAGAAAATAGTTATTTATAATTTATTTTATTTCACAACATTACTGTTTTTTACTCCTATTTTCTTTTATTTAAAATGGAGCATTGGTGAACATTCTGACCCCAAGCTTAGTCTTCTAGAGATATGTGTATATATATATGTGTGTGTGTGTGTGTGTGTGTGTGTGTGTGTGTTTGTTTGTTTTAAAAAAGTATTCTACATAATCCCGCAATATCATAAAACTGCATAAAAATTGTATACAAATCAGAAAAATGATTTTGATTTAACTCTAGCTTGACATGTCACTTCATGTTCCCATCGTGTGTGCAGTCTTGTGTAAAGGTGTGTGTAGTTGTGTGTTCTGGGTTTTGCCCCATGAGACGTAACTGTGGCAGTGATGCCACTGTTGTGCTAAATGTGGGCAGAAAGAAACTGGCTTGCGATCGACCCTGCTGTCCTGTTTGGTGGACCGGGGGCTTGGAACGAGGCCGGATAACTCAACCCAGACCTGTGTGTGTGTGTGTGTGTGTGTGTTAGTGCCCGTGTCAGTCTCTGAAACCCTTTCCAAATGCTCCATTATTCCCCATCAGTGTTTCTTTGTTGTTGGGCATTGTAGATTCTAATGCGTTTTTGTAACTATGTGACTCATGAATCCAAAACAGACACAAGAAATTGATGAAATGGAGCTGCACTACACATGGGTTGTGACAAAGAGACTTAAAACAGTACAACTCTGAACAGAGGTCAAAGGTCGACTCTACAGGAAGCTGGAGTAGTAAGTAAAACACACAAGCACACACACTTGTTGCTCCTCGAGGCGTTGCAGCACAGCTGAATGTGCTGTGTCTGTGTCATGAGGAAGCAAAGAGCAGCAGGGCGCTAGAAACTACACTTTGTACCCATAATTCCACAGTGCAAAGAATGAATGACAGCCCCTACAAACCAACAATAAAACAAAGCATAAATGTGACCCTGGACTACAAAACCAGTCATAAGTCACAGGGGTATATTTGTAGCAATAGCCAAAAATACATTTTTGGGTCAAAATTAAGAACTTCATTTGGACAACTTGCAAAGGCAATTTTTTTTCTTTTTGTACCCTCGGATTCCAGATTTCTAAATAGTTGTATCTCGGCCAAATCTCGTCCTATTGTCCTAACAAACCACACATCAATGGAAAGCTTGTTTATTCAGCAAAAATTGGCCCTTATGACTGATTTTGTGGTCTAGTTTTACAAATATCATCCATTCTACAAAGACTTATTATTGGGAAATATGATCACTGATATTTATATGCATTTAATGCAAGTCTGTTATGACATACTAATTTATTTATTTGAAACATTATACAAAAAACCTTCTACTTTTGGCCAAATTAATATCAGCAAAGCACCCAATTGCATCATTTTACTTAGTTTGGGTCTGAATAAAATAGTTTTTCATTAGTATGAACTCTATATTCTCACTATATAATACTATATGAGCATGAGAACCATCAAGTATGATTTTCAACTAATAATTTTTATTTATTTATTTCCCTAAAGGTATAAAGAACAGTTCCATTAAGACACAATAAAATTGGCCTAATATTTAATATGTCAGACTGTACAGGGTTAAATGGGGTCATATATATATATATATATATATATATATATATATATTTTTTATTTATTTATTTATTTATTTATTTTTTTTTTTTTATTATTATTTTTTTTTTTTTTTCAGATTTCCTCTCAAATCTGTGCAGAAAAAAATGTGTAGATATCACCTTCCAATGAAACCACATGCTTTGTGTCAAGTGCATTGTGATTATTTTTACTTTCTAAAAAATGGAGCATTGCTTTCATCTTTATTTGTCTTTAATTTCAGGAATGTGACAAACCACCTGGATTAAGTCAGCTGACTCCAACATTTACACCTGCTGTGTGTTACATGCCTGTGTCTGCAGTTGTCGATCTCCATCTGCTTTTGGAACAGCTGAATAAGATCTGATCATCACCCACATTAGTGCATTACATTGTATTGTTTAATATAGAGCAACAAAATGTACTTTTTTTTTTTTTTTTTAATCAATTTATCTATTTCTTTTAAAGGTCATGTCAACTATTCATCATCACAAAATAAACCCTCTGGAGTTTTGTTGCCATTTTTTTAAATTGTTGTTTTTATATGATTTATAAAGTACTCTATGCTTATAATGTAGTGTTTAATTATAGCATATTTTAGCATTAAAATAATAAATAACAGTTTGTTTCAGGTTTATCTAGCATGAGAATTTACATGTTTCGTTTCTGGTGGTAACGTGTCCTTTTAAAGGTGAGGTGGTTTTGTGAGGCCTCCCTGGACTAATATATTCTGCTTCCTTGTTTATTTCTAAAGGTTGAGTAAAAGGATACGTGCTGTTGTGTTTGTCCTTCGAACAAGTGCTGTACTTTGTGTACCTGTGCTTTGCCAAAAAAAGGAGGAAAAAACACCCCATAAACACAATTTAAGTTTCAAACATTTACTCATGAATAATATCTGAACAAATTGATGGAAGGAAAATAAACTAGTATTTAGGAGCCTTAATAAGTCCCCATGCTAATTGTGCTGGCCTCCTTGGAGTCGCAAAATAAATACTTAATTGTACATAAAATCACTTCATTCATAACAATGTTAAACTGTACTAAAGCCTAGTGCACACTAGAAGACAAAATCTCGTCCTCCGTGTCTCATGTCTGCAAAATCAACACAAAATCACAAATATGTCCATGGATCTATGCAGGAACAAAATTTCAGGATCATTCCCACAAAGACAAAGAAGAGAATGATCTTGAAAGTGAAGAGAGGAAACAGGTTTTTAAATGTTTACTTGGACCTTCTTGTTGGTTATCCGTGGAATGTGCCAGTTGTTTAGTATTACTGAAGTGTGATTTGAGTGCCTACTGTGAATCGAGGAGATGTTTCCATTATGCACACACAATTTCAGGTTTATATGCAGGTGTGTTTTATAGTCCTGCACATACACCGTCACTGGCCCTTGATTCCTCTAATGTTGTTTACAGTGACACCATAATTCCATTTCATCTAGGTTTAATGTTAACAGTAATCTTGTTCCGAACACATTCAGACATAAACACACAAGCCCTGAGAAACACAGTAAGTAATTTCACAGTTCAAGTACAAATCCCATCACAAACTCTCCAGACCGCTCAAAAAAGCAGTATCCTTCCTGTGGAAACTACAACATGAGAGGAACATCCTCCCAAAACAAGCGCACATACATACAATCACAACATACATCCTGTAAAACGTCATAATATATAACCTTCACTGATTTCTATTTTGTGAATTTAGTGTAGACTTCCTGGTTGTGTTGGTTGAGTCCCAACATTTCCTGGCATCAAAGGAAGGGTGCTTCTAAACATTGCTAAAGATCCGTATTCTTCTGAGCTGAAAGTCAAAAGGGGTGTGGCTATAGTTTATCCTTCAAGAAGCAACTCAGAGGAGCATTGCAAGAAAAATCCTGCTGTTGCAACCAAAAGCTGTGCATCTTGCATCTTGCCGTGGTTGCAGAGCAAGACCATTCTCATAGAAACTCTTTCCTTGGATTACTTTTTGGAATTGACCCTACTTTCCTTGTACTTGTAGCCCAGATCCTTAACCAAATAATTTTTCTGAAGGTGTACCAATAGGGTTAAAGGGTCTTCAGGTGATTCACTCAAGTAAATTAGATGGTTTGAATGTAGAGGCTTGTTCACACCGAGACAAATATTGCACGTGATTATCGCGTTTAATGCCTCGTGACTTAACAAAGGGCATCAATGCGAGTGTGCACACTGATGTGCACTAGCCGACCAATGAGATTAACAATTTTGTTCACATGCCTGGAGCTGCTGAAGTTACAGTAAAAATGACTTGGTGATGCTCAAGCACAAAAAGATCTAGCTGAGCATACATTGATACCTAATGGACAAAGAGGAAGTAAATATACCAAGTAGATGCATCGAGGCAAGATGAATGTAGAGCTGCTGGTTTCATTGGTGTCTGAACACAAAGGGCTTTATGACAAATGTAACAGTGACTACAAAACTCTCGATAAGAGGGAGCTGTTATTGAGAGGAATTGCAGATCAAATAGGATTCTGTGTGTACCGGGGTAATTCTGTTTTTCATTAAACACCATCTAATGTCAGGGAGTGAATTTGCACATTGCTTGGGTATGAACACAAAAGACACGTCAAAAAACGTTGGTGATAAGCACGTGCAAAGACCTTCCCGGTGTGTACGAGGCTTAAGACTGTTCTCTAAGAAAGTATCCTTTCCTTGGCATAAATCTTGGAACTGACCCTATTATTTTTGTCTGATCCTTTCCCAAAAGGTCACCAAGCAGGACTAAACATATCACTTGGATGGGGGATACATGGTCAAAGGAATGTCCTCCAGTTGAACAGTCTTAACTTGGCTATTTTGGCAAAAGGAAAAAGATTGTTCTGAAGGGTTTTCTATTAGGGTCTTCATTTGAGTAACTAAAGTGAAAGAGAAAGGGGATGTAGAGAAAGACCATCTTCTTGGAAACGCCGTGGGTTTTTCTACTTTGAAATGTCCTTGTGCTTGCAGCCCAGATAGTTAGCCAGAAGTTCACCAAAAAGGACCCATTTGGCTTGGGGCTGCATGGTCAAAGAGAGTTGTTTTTGTTCCCACTGGACAGTTATCACTTTGAAACTTTTGGGCAAAAGAAAATTAGTTTTCCTTAGGTGTTTCTACAGGGTTTATTGTTCTTCAGTTGAGAAAAATCTGAGGGTGGGGATGTAGTTGGCAGAGTTCAGCTATTATGTTGGCCTTCCAGAACTTATTGTACTGACCCCAATTGTTTTCTCTGGAAGTCTCCGATTCTCTTGCTCTTCGTTGCCTTTCTTTTGATCATCCCTATGTTGGTCTCAAGAGTACTTGGTATTGGAGATCTTCTTCCACAATAGTGTTTTGAGGTTGTTCAAAACAAGGGAATGGTGCACTTCCATCTGTGAGGCAAGCCCGCTGAGCGTCACACAGGTGCGTAGCTGTTTCTCCAGGTCCTCCCTCAGATCCGACGGTGCTCCGAAGAGTAGGAAATCTTGCAGGAGGGCACACACCTTGGCCAAGTTGGGCTGCACCACCTCCACGTTGCACTGCCTTGCCAATCGGTCACACGTTGCCATGCAATCTCGCCCATAAGTGCAATCGGCATTTGCTTCACAAGTTCTCCCTCGCAGAAACCCTTTGACAGTTGCCTCTGATGCTATACTTTGAAGGTCTGCCATCTTGAAGTCATATTTCGCATTGTAGCCGACCCGTCTTGGGCTTGCGTCACAAATGTAGAAGCTTCCGTATATGCCATGGAACACCTCTTCAACAAACTCTAGAAGTCCAATGGTGATTCGAGCTCTGCGGGGCCATGCAGGAGCAAGCCATTGGTTAAAAGCGACACTCAGCGCCTCAGGAAACACTGGCTTCAGCCAGCCAGGCACCTCCAGCCTGAAAAGGGCACTGTGTGCTACGCGTTCAGTCACATAAAGGTCTCCGCAGAAGCCCAGCAAGTGTGGAGCATGTTCTTTATCTTGCAGTGCCACCATTAAAACAAATTCATTGATCTGAAGCAAAGCCCACACGGATTTCGCCTCTGCTAATGAAACTTTGCCATCACCGTTGACATCCGCCAGAGAAATCACGCGAGTTACTAGAGTGCTAAGAGATGATTGCTCACCAACACTGTCCTGTGAATGAATGGAGGAGGGAGAAAGAGATTTTAGAACCTCCAATGTTTTTTTTCATAGACTAAATATAATTTATTAGTAATCAAAAAAAAAAAAAATTAAAAATTGTATATTGTTCATACATAAGCAGGGTTAGAATTTAACTTTTTCACTTACCAGTCAAGTTACCAGCCATTCATAACTTTTATTACCCCCAAAAAATTATAAAAATTACCAAAATAAACCAAAAGGATGTGGACACTGGATGTGGACATGTGGAATCACTTGAACTTTGTGTCAAATCTTGCCAGAAGATAAGGCCGATTCTGTAGCCAGAAAGCCTGTAGTGTGGTGTGTGTCTCTACACTATATACTATGTATTTTCTAAGGTCAGGTATGCATCTTCTACTCTTAGATTTATCTTTGAGAGTTTGATATTTGTATTGATATGATTTGATATCTTTGAAATGGCTATGTAATTGGAATAATACACATTTACCTGACTGGTAATAAATTGTTACATTTGATTTTATTCTGTTTTACTTTGTAGGGCTTAAGGGGAATTTCCATTTAGGTCAACTGGATGTTGTTCGACCAACCTAAATAGAGCGAGCCTAACCTCGGTTTATTTTAATATTATTCTAGCGAAGTGTACATTGGGAAACCATGGCATGACCATACCAATGCTACTATCAGGGAAAGTAATGTTGGTTGGCTTAGATCTATAGTAGTGGTCTTGCTTTATGCAAGTGATTACAAATCTATGGGGGTTAATTAAAAGTACTTTTAGAAAGAGCAAGCATAGTATTGGACATCTAAAGTGTCAGCCTGTCTAATAACCAAGACTGACGAGAATGTGACCGTAACATACGCTAACGGCCGAAGCAATATCTTTAATGCGACATGAGCACCCGAATGAACGAGTACAATAATATTAAAGAATAAATAAAATAATCAGATGTCTAGATAAATTATCCAAGAAATTATCAATTACAATTGACATTCTAACTCAAATGCGAGGTCACAATAAAATGGAGTCAGATTAGATGAAAAAAAAAAATGGAGTCAGATTTGAATTTAAACTAAATTTGATAACTTACTGCGCTGAAATGATCAAACACACAGGAAAACATGACCGAACACACAGGAAAACTTCATCCATCACTGGAAAGCTCCATTGGACCAATTGTGTGGACCTTGCACTTCAATGCAAAGGAAACCAAGTGCGCCTGCCACACCGCTATTTATCAGGGATGTTCAAGTAAGCTAGATGGGCACAGAGGCTGTGCAATTATTGTTTTTAATATATCATAATGACCCACAAGTTCAGTATTTGCATTAAATCTGCACAGGTTTGGCTTAAATGAACTTAATGAAATTAATAAGTGAACTATTTACAGAAAAGTAACCTGCCAAATTGGCTAGTGATTTGACAGCGTTACTCGCCACAGCTAACTTTAACCCGCATTTGGTGGGTTGGAGGGTGTTAATTTCAAATCCTGTACATAAGTAATAATAAATAACAAATTCTTAAAAAAATAACTAAAAATAAGATGAGAGCAACAGAACTTCCTATAATTTCCCACACTTCATTGGGAGAATAACTTTGAAGGGCTTGTTCCTTTTTTTAAAAAAAATGGCCAACAATAACATCTACAGTCATGAACTATGATTTTCTACTGTGTATTTCTAGTCAGAGGTGGGTGGTATGTATGATTTAGGAGAAGGGCATGTTTTCATTCTAGAGAACATTTATTTCTAATTAAATTTTCTATAAAAATCCATGTATTTGTGTCGATATGAGACCATTGTCAGTATTTTTGGTAGTAAAGTAATAATAAATTATATTAGTAGTGGCTAGTAGCTATATACACTAGCATAAAGATTAGCCTCAACGTGAACCTACATGGACTACAAACTTCTTGAGATCTTTAAAGTACGGCCTTTTTAGAATTACGCATGTATACTGAAGCATACACGGCCATTTACAGCACTTTGTGTGGG
Source organism: Carassius gibelio (assembly GCF_023724105.1). Classification (NCBI taxonomy): domain Eukaryota; kingdom Metazoa; phylum Chordata; class Actinopteri; order Cypriniformes; family Cyprinidae; genus Carassius; species Carassius gibelio. The sequence goes on along the minus strand of NC_068416.1, from coordinate 24,090,372 downwards.
TTGTGTTTAAGTGTGTGTTAGTGTTGTCCTCCCCTGTGACACTGAGAGTGAGTGTATTGTTCTGGCTGTGACCTTTTCAAGCTCTTTCAGTTATTTTTGGCTTCTCTTCCGTTACCCCTCTCCCTCCCCTGCTCTTTCTCCATTTTCACCCTCCTACAGCAGACCTTGAGGAACAGCCGAAAGCTCAGAGAGGGCTTGACCGTCTTAAATCCGTTTCTGCTTTGCTAAGCAGGTCATACACATCTCCAACCAGTCACAACTAGGGCTGGGTGACATATTGAATATTTATACGATAAATATATATAAGTCCTAGCCACAACAATTAAAGTTCAAATTAAAAACATCAAGATCTAGAGTTTATGGACAAGCTTTCTAGAACTAGAATATAAAACTGGTTTCTGTGTAACCACAGGTCTGATTTATTGCTATATTTGTGCATCCTGTGAAAATGAAGAAAAAAGTAGATCAAAAGACCTTGAGAAAGGAATGCAGCATCGCTCTGAATTCATCCATGGATGTTCCTCGGGTGGGTTTATCGTAGAGACTGTTGTCATGCCGTAGTGGAGAGTCAGGACTATTTTCTCCTCTCATGCTTTCTTCAATCCCACACTTCACCAGTACAGCTTTCTCCTTCCACACAGCACTGTAGACCTGCAATATAGTATATTACATATAAATACATATTATGTGTGCTAGATGTCTTTGTATATATGCTTTTTATCAGATTTACCCAACACTGTTTTCTTTTTCTTTTTTTTTAAGATATTATTTATATATCACACTTTCCCCACATATTCTAATTACTGTAATGTAAAATAATTAAAATTGAAAAATATTTATACCTAGAATTTGTAGTAAATTAAGCTATACAAATAAACTGTTGTTCAGAGTTTGTTGAGTAATAATTACTTTAAAAAACAAGATATACATAATAAATAATGTTATACATTGCGGTATTGAGAAGCATGCGATTTTTTTGAAAAAGCAAACATGAAGTAACATTTCTAGATGCACTGCCTATTTGGGGGATAAAACTGGTATGGAAAATTATCCTTCAAACATTTTTTGTGAAAAAATGATCTGTGTGTTTTTGAGAGTTGACCTGGTGTGTCGGTGACGTTGAAAGACAGCGTTGAAGAGACAGTGTTTTCTCCTCGCAGAGAGACTTACACACTGCCCCCGAGATAACACCTCTGCGATAATGATCACACTGAAACACACACACAGGAAACAGGCATTAACCACAAACATCTAGTCATCTTTTCTCGGTTTAACAGCCTTGTGCCAACAACCGGAGGACAAACGGTCAGTCAGAGGACAGAAGGCTTCATGATGTCATAATGGACTGCTGCTTGGGCAGATGATGACCCACAAATACACAGATCAGCTTAAAGGCAGCATATTACTTCTTCTCATCTGCCTTCTCGCGTTTCCTTTTTTTTTATTTTTATTTCTGATACCTACCAAAGTGGTTGTCAGGCAACGTGTTGCAAAACAAGAGCTGAAAAGCTTTTAAACTACAGCACTGAGACACACACACACACACACATATATGGATGCATATTCTACATTATTTTTAAGGTTCTGAATGCCAAAATGGTTTTTAAATGTTGCTCAAATTGAGGTTTTTCAGAAACTAGTACCTTAAAATGACGGTTCACCCAAAACTGAAAATTTGTCATCATTTAATCACCCTCAAGTCATTCCAAACCTGAATTTCCTTCCAACAAAATAAGTAACCAAACAGTCGCCGGTCCCCATTGACAGTCAATGGCTACTGTCAACTGCTTGATTACTTATTTTTTGTAACATATACCTATATTCTTTAAAAAATGTCTTCTTTTGCGTTTAGCAGAAGAAATGAATGCATACAGGTAAATTATGTCTGAATGTTTTTCATTTTTTGGGGTGAACTATTCCTTTAAATCTAGGTTTGGAAGTTTAGTGCACACACAGGTTGTATGGTCAACTTTACGGTAACTTTTTAAATCATTTTTAAGCTAGTTACGATACACTTTAGTTGTTTGAAAAGCACAATTTTAATTGTTTCATGAAAAAAAAAAAAAACGATATGACTAGGAATTTAAATCATCCCAGTAAGAGGAAGTTCTACTTTCCTGATGGGCTTGTGTTTACATCCTGAATACAAAATTTGTGATTAAACTCAATCACACTGCGTGATTAGCCTACTGTTAAAATAAAAAGGAAACATTTAAATTTGGCTTCTATAATGGCATAATTATGATCTGTCAACTCTCTCTTCTTTTTAATTTTCCACTTCCTCTCTCATTCTGCAGTTATGTACAAGGACTTCCTTTCAGAGAAATGCTTGAAGGCAAAACAGCACAAATATTACACCATCTGTGTGTATGGAGTGGATGTGAAGCGTTTGTCAATCATCATGAATCATCCTCAGTCTTTACCTGCAATGCAATGAAGTGACAAATCCTGTCTATCCCATGTTGGTTTCTCCTAAGTGGCAGGCAATGGCGTTTATGGGAAGGCATGTGCACCTAAACTCATGCATTATGGTGGATGCTGTGACTTACGATGAGCATGGTACAGACGTGTCCTCTGCAGAGCTCCGAATAAGAGGAATACTGCATATAGAGCACCCAGCTGGCCACCAGAATCCCAAACCACGCCACCAACAGGTACTTGACTTTAACTGCAGGTAAACGGGACTGAAAGAGACACCATAAACTTACATATACACACACAACGATATTTCACATGACATATGTAAGCTTTCGTTTGTATTACATTTTTAATGCAGATCTTATTTTCACTTTCATACGTGGAAATAAATTGGATACATATCAGAATTTTGCAAAGTGGCTTCAGTGTAAAAATCATGCAAGTTTTTAAAGAATATTAATTTCAAAGTGAACATTTCATCTTTCAAATTAGAAAATTAATGTGATAATTAGAATTTTGCCACTTTCATATGTTGAAATTATTTGGATACATATTAGAATTTTGCCATCATCCAATCTTTTATCTTTTATCTAGAAATATCAAAGACAATTCATAATTAATTTTGTATAAATTAATGTGTAATGTGTGTGTGGGTGTATATATATATATATATATATATATATATATATATATATACACACACACACTGACACACACAAAAAAAACACACACACAATATATAAAACAGATAACACTTTATTTTTGTTGGGTTTTATTATGTTAGTTAGCTGTATAGATTGATATTAATTGGAATGGATGATATATGTATAGCATTATACTAAACAAACAAAAACTAAGCAAAACGTAATATAAATTCTAGTGCTGTCAAACAATTAATTGCGATTGATCGCATCCACAATAAAAGTTTTTGTTTACATAATAGATGTATGTGTACTGTGTATATTTTTTATGTATATATAAATAAACACACAGACTTATTCACATATTAAATTAAAAAGTTAAATATATCAATTTAAAATGAAAATGTAAAGCTTTTTTGGGTACATTTTTTCTCAAATGTTTTGCTTTGAACAGTGATCGCAGAAATGTAATCAGTAAATCCAATGTGGTTCTAATTTCATATAGTAAGAAAAAATGATATTGAATTACATTCTGAAATGTGATGATGACGTTATGAATAAGCCAGGCCATTAAAAAGGTCATTTGAAAAACCTTGTATTTGAACATAAAATCTAAATTGAGAACTCAGCATCCAATGTGAACAGAGCTTATGTTACTTTGAGAGACCAAGAGGGAGAAAGTGACATAAACAGATATTCGTGGTCATTAGTATGAGCCCTAACAAGATTAAATGTACTCTTTTGGACAGTTTACAGGTGTAAAAGGGCAGAGAATGAAAGTGAAAGTGAAAGTGAAGTGACATTCAGCCAAGTATGGTGACCCATACTCAGAATTTGTGCTCTGCATTTAACCCATCCGAAATGCACACACACAGAGCAGTGAACACACACACACACACTGTGAGCACACACCCGGAGCAGTGGGCAGCCATTTATGCTGCGGCGCCCGGGGAGCAGTTGGGGGTTAGATGCCTTGCTCAAGGGCACCTAAGTCGTGGTATTGAAGGTGGAGAGAGAGCTGTTCATGCACTACCCCCACCTACAATTCCGTCCGGCCCGAGACTAGAACTCACAACCCTTTGATTGGGAGTCCAACCCTCTAACCATTAGGCCACGACTTCCCCACAGCAACTGCCAAAGACAGCAACTGCTCTCTGTGCTGGAGTGGGAAAGAGTATGTGTGTTTGTGTTGTGTGACTCAAAATACACATATCAGATTACTGCCGGTTGATACCGGAATTTACTCAGTGTGTGTGCGCTCGCAGAAAACAAGGTTTGAACAAGCAAACCCTAAAAACAATTGCAGCACACTTTAAAATACATTCATGCTTTATAAATATTCATTGAAACCTTTAAAGGAATAGGTCACACAAAATCTGGCTGAAAATCTGCTCAGGCCATCCAAGATGTAGATGAGTTTGTTTCTTCATGGGAACACATTTGGAGAAATTTAGCATTACATCACTTGCTCACCACTGGATCCTCTGCAGTGAATGGGTGCCGTCAGAATGAGAATCATCCATAAGTAATCCACACCACTCCAGTCTATCAATTAATGTCTTGAGGAGTGAAAAGCTGCGTGTTTGTAAGAAACAAATCCACTAAGCCATTTTTAACTAAATCTGTAGTTTCTGGAGAAAGTGCAAATCCTCTATACATAATAATGCTTCCTCGAGTGAAATAACTCTATCCACTGTTGTCCTCTCACATCAAATATCCACCCACATATTTGTTTAGAACTGGTTTTGCTTCTAAATTGTGCTTGATCTGTGCATTATTTCTCTCCTGATTCAGATGAGATGTCTCCTGGAGGAAGCGTTAAATGAACTCATATTTTAGCCAGAAGCAATGGTTTGATGTTAAAAATGTCTTTAATGATGGATGTTTCGTACAAACATGCAGCCTTTTGCTTCATGTTTGCATTAACTGATGGACTGGAGTGATGTGGATTATTTCTGCATTATTGTGATGCTTTTATCAGCTGTTTGGACTCTCATTCTGACGGCACCCATTCACTGCAGAGGATCCATTGGCGAGCAAGTCAAAATACTGATAAATTTCTCCAAATATGTACCAATGAAAAAAACTAACTCATAAACTAACTCATATTTCTTGGATATTTCTAAGGGCACTTAAATTTTAAGCAAATAAAATTTTGTGGGTGAACTCTTTCAACAAATACACTGAACAAGGCTTTCAAGCTTTAAAAGCATGCAAAAAAGTTCATATGACCAAAATGCAATTAATTATCCACTGATCTGAAACATCTTACCTTAGGACTTCTTGGCATATGCATTAAAGTTCATGATGTTTGCATGAAATAATTATTCTTTTTCTCCCATCAATTTAAATAAATCCACAGATATAGTTCTAAATTTCCAGCCTAAATGGTTTGTTCACAAACTGAATGGATTCAGTTCATATCATATGGACCACTTTTATTATATATTTATAATGCTTTTGCATCATTCTTGAAGACTGAAAGCCTTAAATCCCCATCTACTGTAATTCCATGGATGGAAATAATACAAACACACATTTTTCCTTTTTCGTTCTACAGAGTAGAAAGTCATACAAGTTTGCGACAATATGAAGGGGAGTAAATAATGGCAGAGTTTTTATTTTGTAGTGAACTATCCCTTTAATAATGGTCTGTTGTCTGCTGAACCTGAGGAAATGTGCTTTTGTTTAATTTCAGGTTGAATCCCAATCCCTGCTGTTTTCGTTCTCTTGTAAGAGAGAAACAAAAGATGCAGTTGTCACCTGTGACATCTTCAGCAATGAATCTGACAGAATTGACCTACACAGTCTCAAACGGTCACAGTGTGCACTTGCACTTGCAGTGAGTGCACTTATGAAAGAGAGCTCTTAGTCCGGATCAACAGAAATACTGCCAGCATTAAGCACTCAGACCAGTCGTGTGTGTGTGTGTGTGTGTGTGTGTGTGTGTGTGTGTGTGTGATTAGCTAAAGCTGGAATTAATGCCAACAATTAAACTGATAAGTTCTCTTTCATTTGATTTATGTAGCTTGCCTTTTAAAGAAATCTGAAAGATGCAATAGATTTAAAACAGAAGCTACAGTGATGGTAATGTATATGGATCACATAATGAATATTGTCACACTGGATCACAAATACATTATTTCAATAATTATAAGGAGTACAGTTACACATGCATTTTCTTTTTTTCTTTTTTTGATGTGTTTGTATGTTTTCAAAAATTTGCTTAATTTTTTTTTTCTGGTTATTTTATGGCAGGTTCCCCCTATATAACACAAAATGGCAATTTGGAATTTTTTTATATAGAGTAAAATGTGTGACAACTAGCCCCTGTTTTCCTTATCATGGTTATAAATGACTTACATCTTAATGCATCACGATTATTTACGCAGTATTCATGGTAATACCATGCCAAGGAAACACATACCATGGTGTCATACTCAAAAACATGGTAATACCATGGTACTTTTGAGTTATTTCTATATCTTAATAAGGAAAAACATTGTCTTAATAACCAAACATTGTCTTTCTAGTGAAAAACTTACCTGTAGACCCTTAGATAAGGGACAAAAGAGCACCAGGTGCACCAGCCTGCGTAAACCCCTCGGCATCTTTACAGTAACAATGATGATGTACAACACAAAAAAGATTGCTCTCCAAACCCGCCTTCACTTTCTCATCTCGTCTCCTCCGTTCCAGGCGGCGCGACAGCAGTCTTCTCCAGCATACACAGAGCAAAAATACTCATTTACACTTATTTCATCGCCATGTGCTTTCGTTTCGGGATGCAATCGGCCGTGCGATGGAAAAACATCCCATGCTTTTGGAGCTACTGCTCAACTCAAGGACATGCGCGCACGCGCTGCATCCAGAGACGCGCGAGCTCCAGGCATCATCCTCGCGCGACGAAATGTGATGCGGCCAAAGATGCGTTAAAAACCAGCTCTGACATATGCGCGTTATTTAGACCGATGTTTAATTCTAAGGGACGTATTGTCCTAAAGATCAGCGCAAATCTGATGAATGAGATGGTGCTGGAATGAGAATCACTGACGATCAGCTGGAGACGCGGCCTCTCTGCGACGCTACAAAGCGTCTTAAAGGGGTAGAGACCCTGATTTATGATACCGACAGAAAACAAACAACACTGTCTCTTTAAATGTCACTGATTGTTACAGAATAGTAATAAAGGCAAAATAGGATATCTTCAAATATCACCAAAAATAAAAATATATAAAAAAGAGAAAAATATATTTATTTTCGATTTTTAATTACCTTTTCCTTCGATATATATGTATGAATATCCATTAACTTAAATAAGATATAATTAAGACAAAATAGCTTTAAATGTGATTAAATAAAATAAAATATAAAATAAAAATAGATACATACCTTTGATTTTAAATACGGTATGATAGCCTATGATTAAGATCAAAACTCCATGGGGCTTAATGGGGAAAACAAAAATACAATAAAATCAATTTAAAATGAATAATCAACAATGTTTAGCCTATAATAAAACAGAAAAAATAGAGAATTACTTTAAATAGAATCGAATAGAAAATAAGAAAAATCTATAAATTCAACCATGTTTTCTTAACATTGGGTAATTCATCAATAATAATTATTTAAAAACAATAAACATTTGAATATCAGATTACAGTGTGTGCATATGTATGTATGTATGTATGCAGTTTTCAAGCAGAAAATTTTGAGCAATAAATTCTTGTAATTCTTGTTAAGGGCAAAAGAGGGCGATAAAGGTTCATGGAAAATTTAGTTTGTCTCTTTGTCCCTAAATTAGATAGGAATTAAAAAACACTAGAGATTTAGTCATTTTTGTTAAAATTACTAATTTATTCAATGATAAAACACCCCTTCTTGTTACATTTCTGAATGACCTCCATATGAAAGTTCATACAATATCTCATCAGCGTGACAACATCTGGGACAAAGTTTAGCTCACAATTGTCAATGACATGATGTGGTTCCTTGAACGTTACTCTCTGGCGTCATGATGTGAAGTAACTCTGCTGTGATTGGCTGTTTAACTCAGCTGAGAAAACGTCACTTTTATGACATCAAAAGAACTCTTTCCATATTTATCCACAATGAGATACTAATTCACTGTGGTCGTTTTCATGTGACTCATGTGTCTTAGAGTTCATACTGACATAATAATAAACACAAAAAGTAAGCACTAAAAAACATATATACACTTACATATCACACACACACACACACACACACTGTCACTAACTGGTCAGGTGACATTTAAACACCTAAGTGACTCTGTGACCGCAACATGAGGATCTGCTGTATAAGATTACACACCGATCAGCCGTTTAATCTTGTTAACTGCACCTCCTATAATCCTTAATCTGCTTACCCACTTCTCAACACTTGGCATCATGATTTTTACTACAAGCATTCTAATAAACTACATTTTAGGGAAACTTCTCTTGCAATATAGAAGTTATTTAAGTATAATTTAAATATATATATATATATATATATATATATATATATATATATATATATATATATATATATATTTATATATATTTATTGCATTTTCTTTTTCTTTCTAAACAATAAATAATAACTATATAAATTAAATGAAAATAATAAAAATGTCTTTATATGAAATTATTTGTATATTTTATTTCAGTTAACATTTTATTTCAAGTAAAAAAAAGGTTTTATGGAATAATAACTCTGAATATAGCACATTGCATTAATCTACAAACAGTAAAATAAAGTATGTGTGCTGTGCCTATGGAACAACTTGTTTTTAATGAAGCCACACACACAGTAAGTAAAGTAAGTGAATGAAAGAATGAATGAATGAGTAATTTTCTGCCAGGACATTGTCCAGTAATTTTGTGGTTATTTCCTTTAACTCAAAACACAGTGAATCCAACGATGCACAAAATTCAAAATACAGGTAAAACACAATGACAATTCCTTATATTGTGCTGTAATAAGTGCAGAAATAAGGATTATTAAAGGACTGCATTTTTTTATGAAACTATAATCCTGTTAATTTAAACAGCATGTCAAATACAAAAACAGATAGGACATAAAGTTTACACAGAGACATCTGTCTTTTCCTATATATATTTACATAATCAAATCAGATGTAAATACTTTAGGTCGGTGGGATCAGTGCTCATTACTTGTCCCTGTAACTGGATGGTCCTGTTAACAGCGCTGAAAATTTTCATAAGAAACTGCACACTGCACTGTTCCAGAATTTTCCAGGCATTTCTTACACACTCCAAATGTTGGCACACGTCTTTCTAATAAAGTAGCTTCAGGTAACACTTTCTGCGCCAAACGCACATGACAGGGAAACACAAGCAACCAGTGCCCGGAAACACACACATGTGAGTGATTCAAACTTACAGCTGGAGCTTTTGTGCATAAAATAGAGCGTGGGGAGTCCGATTCGGTGAAGCGAATCGGTTCGTTCGAATGGTTCGTTTAAGTGAACTAAAAGCGGTTCACTTGTTCGACCAAACCATCACCCAAGTTATTGTAGTAGTTAAGATTGTTTAGAAGATTACAGTTTTTCCCACTAACAGTGTAGCATATAGTTTTAATTCTGCTGGTTGACACAACAATAACTGAATCATTTAACTACAAAAAAGCATTAGTATTAGCATTATTCATATTTTTTAAACATATTTTGTAACAAACGTTTTATGGCAATTATAAAAATAAGACATATTATTTGTATTGTGTATATTTTTTATGTATTTTATTTATTGTTTAGCAAACTGCCAAAGCATAAATATATTCTACACGCAAACACTAACAGAAAAATAAAAAATAAAATAAAAAATATATTAACAATAAATAATAACTTAATAGCCAAAATAAAAAGATTTTCGCTAACAGTGTGTTCTGAAAGTATTTTTATTAGTGGTATTTTCGATTTTTTTATGATTTTTTTGCATATACAATTGATAAAACATACACAAACAGTGATAGGAAATAATTAAGAATGTTACAGTAATGTTACAAAAACAACTGCAATATACATAATTATAAATGTCTTGATAAATCTATTTAATGTATTAATGTTATGTTTGATTATACAACGCTTAGCTAAGTAATTGTAGTTTGGTGGAAATTTCTAGTTGTGAGTCATTCACCAACGCTCAGACAGAGTAATCTCAAAGAACCGGTTCAGAAGAACAATTCGCGAATCGAACAACGCCAGTTACACATACACACAACCGCGCCTGGCTCTCTCCATAAACCTCCGGTTCTTGTTGCCATAGACATTCACCTCATTCACCCGGTGTTACGTAAACGACAAACAGGGAGAACGGTAAAGTTGCTCAAGTGTGCGACTTGGACGCGGTGTCTGATGTAGACTCGGTTCTGAGTTCATCCTTCTCTCTCCACTTGCACCGCTGGCCTTCTATCATTTCTCGACGGCCGGGAAAGAGGCGCTGGTCGCGGGCATGGATGCCGTGTGGATGCTGGCTGCGGTGCTTGTGCTCCCGCTCCTTTTATGGACAAGCAGCACATTCGTTTTCTATTTCAAAAAGTGCTTCTATGTGGCATACATGATGTTGCTGGCCGTTATCGCCATACCGATTTGTATTCTGAAAAGCGGCGGCAGGGACATTGAGAACATGAGGTGAGTTGTCTACAACGCAAGCCACATAATGTTACGTTTCCGCACTCGTGCATTTAAGACAGTGGGCTGTCATTTTATGTGGTTATAGAGTGTTACAGTAACAAATGTGGCTTTGAAACATGTCACAACATAAATTAAATGGATGGAAACCGATTTCTATATACAGTCAGTCCTAATTTAAACTCTGTAAAATACTCTTTTGTGCACGCACATATGCGTTTATTGACTGAAAAAAGAATGCATTTGTAACGGAATGCACTGCATCTTTTTACCCCGGACAGATGTTCGGATCACGGTGGTGAATCTTTAGCCAGCTCGCTAAGTAACGTTACAGTTCACGCGAGAACACGTGCAGGCCTCTGTATAGTATATTTAATGTAATATCAGGGTGATGCATGAATAAATAAAGGTCTGTGTGGTTTAACAGCATAAGGACATGTAAATATGTGGTTAGTGCGCGTGCATTTTGCCTCTCGTGAGTGTTTAAGGTGCGTGCTAGCTGCTTTAGCGTCTCGTGCAAGCCAGAAATGGCGACTAAAGCGTGTGTTTGTTTCCTGATGAAATGCTGGGAATATGTTAGTTAAACGGAGGTGGGTTGCTAGTTACGCATGCTGTAGTTTGCCCGAGCCAAGACTTTCTAGTCTGTATTAATGAGGTCGTGATGGATTGGTCTCATGGCTCCGCTGGCGCAGAGTTCATGCTGGTCGATGGTGCCAGATTAAAACTAACAGTCACACGCAATCCACACATTGGACAGTTGATCGATGGAACTGCGGATTCCATGTCATCAGTTTAAAATCAATGTTCGCGCCGAAAATCACTTTGAAACCTTCCTTAACACTAGAATGTCGCTGTCATGGCAACGGACGTTCTAGTTTAGAACGTTCCTCACTGTTAAAGTCAACATCCATTGATTGACAGAAACTAGGACTGTCTATATATTGAGTAATCGTGATGTGATTTTTTTTGTCGTTGTGTTAAAAAAAAAATAATGTAAAAACGATTTCAATGTTTTTTCCTATAGTTAAAGTTAAAGTGCCCCAATTATGGATTAAAAAATACTTTTCATGCCGTTTGTAACACAGCTCTAAGTAAATGAAAATCTCCTACTAAGTGTTAAATGTATAAAGTTAATGTCTCAAAAAAATGAGTCGACTCTGTATCATTGAAACCAGTCGTTTTTCAAACGAATCCCAAGCCGTTTCATTAACATACTGCCCGCCCACTTGTTAGTCTTTTCGGGTTGGTTGAATAAAAACAAAAAAGCTAATTAATTCATTGCCACTAGGTGGCTCTTTTGGAGCGGTAAAATAGCTTTTCCCTGTACGCAAAAAAGTAGGGCCGTTACATAGTCAACGCGAGAAACGCGAGCAAGCAACACGAGCGACGCGCTCCCTTTCATAGTCTAAACAGTGAACGCAAGTGTCACGGGTGATGCGTGTATGCAATACACCACTCATGCAACAGGGGGTAGTAGAGTCGGGTGATATTAGTAGAGTCGGGTCGTGTGATATTCAGATCACAATGGCAACTGAAGAGGAGTGCATTCTGTTGCTAATGAACTATCGTATAAATGTGGATGAATACGTATAAGTTCGCATAATTTTTTCTCTTCGCCCGCCATTGTATTCAAACCTTCTTCTTCTGTAAACACAATATACTTGAATTAATGTACAATACTTGCAATGTCGCCCCCACCGACAACGCATAGTATTGCGTGAATCGGCGCGTCGCGTATCAAAAACTTGGACGACACATTTGGCTACGCACCGACGCATAATGGCGGCCGAAGCGTAACGATGCGTAGCCTCGGGGACGCGTATGCATACAGATGCGTTGACTATGAAACAGCCCGTACTGTGCTCACAAACGCTGCTTTATCAGGCATTACAGTCATGACGAAATGAAAATGAGACCAATCAGAGCAGTCACCGCAGATTAGTGTCAGAGGTTTGGGAAAAAAATAATTGTTGAGCGTATTGTTTGGGAGTCGTTGAGCAAGTCAGGTGAAAAAAAAAAAAAATATTATAAGACAATGAAAGTGTTTTTGACCTTGCATGCATGTTAAACCCAAATATGAACCTTTCATTACCAATAATAGGGGCACCTTAAGGTGTGATCATGAAAAAAGCGCAAAAACTCTTGTTGTCACGTTGTTCACTAATGCGAACAGAAACTAATGGTATGTTGTTATGCAAAATTCTAAATTGCTTGTATTCCAGTTGAAATAACTGGATTTTGTTTGCGAAACGTGACTGCACCTTTAAGGATTATTGTCAACATTTTCATTACAAACTGAGGAAGAAATCTGAATTATATTATGTAAGCTTTAGCTAGAATGAATGAACCTGTACATTTAGTCCTTTTATGAAGCATTTAAAAGTTTGTCCCTCACAAATACAGCAAAACTATTGTGTAAAATCAATATGAATAGCTGATGCACTGACATTTGTCAACCAAACATATTTGATGGGAGCCAAAAAACCATTGAGCAGAATGGAATTTAATGTATGCTATGGTTGGATAAATCTGTTTTATACCCGTTTAGTGACTCATGGCTAGCAGTGTGGGGTTTGTGGTTCAGGTGAATCTGTTCAGGACAGTGTTTGAACGTGGGGGTGCGACGTTACCCGGTAATTACGCCGGGACAGGATGAGCTCGTGTGTCAGGGCCGGTGTATGCTTACTGTAGCTCAACTGTCGTGTGTTGACATGCGTGCAAATACTGAGAATGAGTGTTTTGGTCATGGCCGTTGAGTCCGTTTTAACATGGTGACCTAACACACATATTAACCAACAACACACCACATGATGTGAGGGACGATGGGTGGTGTATTGTTGCATCAGTGTTGTTCTTCACTAAGTTTATCTGGATCTCTCTCTGTCTTTTTCTCTCTCTCTTTATCAGTGTGATAGGAAAGAGGTATTGAGCCACAACGGTGAGCTGATGCAGCAAGGGTGATGAACTTACTGGGTTAAAAGAGAGAGATGACAAGGCATATAGAGATTGAGGACAGATTTGATCAAGAGAGTTCAGCCAGAAATGAAAAGGATGTCGCTCATGTCGTTGCAAATCTGAATGACTTTTCTCCTTGTAGCACAAAATCGCTTAATTTTTTTTTTCATGGACTTGCAATGAATGAGAACTAGAGCTTTCAAGGATGCAAAAGTACCGTAAAGCTAAAGTATAAAAAATGTGTGAAATTGTAAATTAAACCCAGATTATTGGAGAATTATACCTCAAAATTTCACATTTAATTCAGTTTGTTAATAGCCATTCTTTTCATAATAATTTGTGAAATTACTACTTAATAAAAATGTTTTCAAATAAATATTACGTTTCTTTTTTCAGTGTCTTCTGAAGTCATGTCATAACAAAAAATTTTAATTGTTATTCATCAGTTATTTTCCCTCCAATGAGCTTTTAAAGCTGCAGCTTTAAAACAACCAATCAGAGCTGCAGTCCGTAACTTTGTTTGTGTTCAAAATGTAGAAAAATGTATATAATAAGCGAGTACACCATGAATCCATTTTACAAACCGTGTTTTTAGCCTGTCCTGAATCACTAGGGTGCACCTATAATAAGTGTTTATATTCGGACTATTTTAGATTGCTTCGGGGATACCGCGGCGGAGTAACCCAGTACCTTTGTGATTCTTCATAGACAGAAACAGAGAGAAGTAGTTCCGGCTACAATGTTCTTCCGCAAGACGCAAGCAGTTCTGTTTATCAACCGCTAGAGTGGCAAAAGTTACCTACCGCAGCTTTAAATGCTGCAATCAAATTGTTTTATTTATTTTTTATTTATTTATTTATTTATTTTAAATAGGGACAATGATTCTGCAGATTCCTGGTCAGGAATAAAATAATGGTGTAATTAAAACATTAGCTGATAAATGCTATGTAAAACATAATGTTAGTAAAAAGGAAAATAACAATAGTACAATTTAAACTAAATGAAAATGAGAAATGGCCCTTTGGCTGTATATATATGTGACCCATACTCAGAATTTGTGCTCTGCTTTTTACCCATCTAACCCATGTTTGAGTTTAATATAATAATCCTGGTCTGTACATTACTTAATTTTGGAACATCTCCATTTATGTGTCACAATAGAAAAAAAGACAAACAGGTTTAAAATGACATGATGGCAATTAAATTACGTTGGAATCAACATCTCAAGTACTGTTGTAACCTTGAAACTAAACCGTGATCTGTCTGTGATGTTGATAAACTCCTCGTGAAGTTTAAGATCTACGATAACAGCCGAGCTTGGCAGCCTTTAAACTCTTTTGTTCTTTCTGCTGGTGTACCAGGGTAACATGTCAGAGAACAGCTTGACATTTCTGATAACAGAGTTTATTTTAATTTTGTGTAGTAACAAAACAAAACAATGGAACCATTTTTTTTTTCTGATTTTAATATTGAACTACTTTCAAACCTTTAAGGCCAAGCAATTAATGTACAATTATTTATATATATATATATATATATATATATATATATATATATATATATATATATATATTATTTTTTTATTTTATTTTTTAATAAACATTTCTAACAGAGTAAATTTTGTATTTAAAGCATGATGCATTGTCAATAAATGTAGCATTTGCACGTCTGTTGTGCTCAACAGTTAGGGTTCAGTAAGGTCAAAGTTAATAGAGTTGTGGCTAGAAGGTTTTCAGCAAAAACTAGAAGTTAACAATAAATTAAATTTTCTGCCTATTACATTGTGTGTTATTAACGTCTACACCTACCCCAACCCTAAATCTACCCTTAAAATAATGTAAAAAAAACGTAATAATTGTTGTACATTGTGAGAAAAATGACACTATATTGATTGTTGCATGCCCAGTATTTTTTAGTATGACATCAAGTCTTAACCCTTTAATACTTCTATTCAGAAAGGAATGCATTAAATTGATCAAAAGTGACAGTAAACATGTATAATGTTATAAAAGATTTCAAATAAATGCTGTTTTTCAAAGAATCCTGAGAAATACCTTAATACAAAAATATGAAGAAGCCCAACTGTTTCAACATTGCTAATAAGAAGAAATGTTTCTTGAGCAGCAAATCAACTTATTAGAATGATTTCTGAAGGATCATGTGACACTGAAGACTGAAGTAATTCAGATTTGCATCACAAGAATAAATTGCAATTTAAAAGGTACTCAAATAGAAAACAAGTTTTTGAACTAGTAATAATATTTCACAATATTACTGCTTTTACCGTATTTTTGATCAAATAAATGCAGCCTTGATGAACATAACAGAAAACTTTAAAAAAACATTTACTTCGTACAGTTGTATACTGCAAAATGTACCATGGTATTTTAATGGTACTATATTAAATAATAATATTAATAAAAAAAGAAAAATAAATTATGTGTAATGGTAAGGTAGATTGCTTGGATAAATTCTAAGCAATTTCACATAATCTAGATTTATAGTAACAATAGCACAGTCCATATTTATTGCAGAACAGGCTCAGTCTCTTGACTCAAAGACGTTTCACTCTGTTACAAAACGCACATGCAGTGACTGCTAAAAGTGAAGGCACTGTGCAGTGAGCTGTTGTTTACTATTCAGAACCTCGGGGGAATTTCACAACAATCGCTAGTGAGCTGATGTGTAATGGGGACAAAGATTCATGCCAAAGCATTGCTGGAATTATTATCAGTGTAAACACAGAAAACAAACGTGCGTTTTAATGCATTGATGACTTGTTCGAAGAAACCAGAGCTCAGTCGAATCAAATTAGCACTAAATGTTTAGTGCTTGCCAAGTCGAGCATCACTTTTCCTGTTGCTCATACTTGAGGTTAATGGTTTAGCAATATTCACCCGTAACCTACTAAATATTTCAACATAATTCATTGCAACCCACAGTCATCCGTCCATCTCTTAATCTTTCAGGATCCTGAAGTGTTTGAATGAATCTGTGAGTCTCCTCAGCTGCGCTGTTATCTAACCGCAGATGTTTTTTGCCAGCGTTTGCTCCACATATTCACATTACTGATATGAGCCTCTTACATGTTCAAAGGTCGCACAGATACTGTATCTGGAAACTCTTTGTTTTTTTTTAAATGCTCTACGTTTCATCGTTCCTGCAGCACTGTTTAGTGGTTGTTCTGTCTTGTTAGTGCTTCTGTATACGTCTGCTTAGTCTTGGAGCCAGAGATTTGAACAACAATTATTTCTATTGCAGACATGATGAGCAGTACCTAAAATTTAATGGGCTGTTACAGTTTTACAACGTATGATGTATGGCTGGAGGTGGCTGATAAAACAGTGGGAAAGTCTTGCTTTGAAAGTGGTCTGGAATATTTGTGAAAACGGATTACTTGAATGATTGCTATTGGTCATGTTCTGGATTGTAACGTCTTTACTTCCTCTAGGGTCATCCGGTTCATGGTTCGCCATGTGAAGTACTTCCTGGGTCTGCGCTATCAGGTCATCGGTTGGGAACATCTACAGACAGACGGACCCTACGTCATCATCTCCAACCACCAATCATCACTGGACGTGCTAGGTGAACGAATACACTCGATCAATCGACACAACACAATGTGTTCAGTGTACTATTATTATTACCACAGGATCAAACCCTGCTTGAATTCACTTCTTTCTACCTGCACACCCAGATGTCCCACGATGGTCTTTCTGTGCTGATTCTCTCCTCCTCTCTGCAGGCGTGATGGAGATCCTGCCGGATCGCTGCACCATGATCGCCAAGAAGGAGCTGATATGGGCCGGGACGGTGGGCATGATTTGCTGGCTGGGAGGAATCGTCTTCATCAACCGCCAAAAGACCAGCGACGCCAAGAACGTCATGAGTGACGCCGCTAAAACCATGCTGGCCGACAAGGTCTGTCTTTGCCAAGATCTCACATCTGACAAATGGTAGTTTACCCGACAGTTCGTTCAGTTTGAACACTTCGCATTAGCTTTTAGATTATTAATTGATGTTAGATGATCTTAATGAAGTGTCATTTTTTTGTTAACTTAAAGTTCCAGGTGAAAAATGACACTTCCCAGCAATCTTGAAGAGAAAATCATTGAAAACGTATCAGGACAAGGTTCTCATACAGTATTATATAGCTATTTGCTGTTTGCAGTCAGGAAGATTTTTAAAGAATTAATGCTTTTATTAAGCTAGGATGCATTAAATTGATCAAAAGTGACAGTAAAGACATTTATGATTTTACAAAAGATTTTGGTTTCAAATAAACTTTCCTTGAAGACTAAACTTTTTTTTTTTTTTTTTTATGTATCCTGGTTGGCACAAAAATGAAGAATTCTGTTTTAAATCACAGGAATAAATAGCATTTTAATATTTATTTAAATAGAAATCAGGCATTAATTGTAAAATATTTCCACAATATTATTGTTTTCACTGTATTCTTCATCAAACAAATGCAGCCTTGGTGAACAGAAAAAACTATATTTTTAAAAAAATTAAACATGTAGCTGGCAATCATTTGCACAGTTATCATTAGTTTTCTGTTTTTAGTAGATTATTTGCAATGCTTCAGTGATTGTAGTTAATTTTCCTTGATCCAGGGTTATTATTCTTCAGTAAAAACTATATGTATGTATGTTTATATTGTGTGTGTGTCTGTGTGTGTGTCTGTGTGTGTGTGAAAATGAATAAAGTATACTAATACAAATAACAAAAACACCAAAATTATAAAAACTTTAAATAAAATGACCATGAGAGTAGGAAATATAAAAATTTAATTTAAGTTAAAACTATAGTACCTCAGTGATTAAAAAAAGTAAATCTGCTTTGACCTTCTGACCATTTTTCCTTCTTTTGACATACATTTTGCTTTAAATTTCTATATGATGTTTATTTGGTTGATGGCTTAGAACTAAGAGAAAATGAATGGGAAAATACACAAAGACCACTAAAGACATGGACCGTTGCTTTCTATTAGCTTACATTATTTTCCAGAGCTAAACGTTGGAACACTGGTGGAGATGTCATACTGAATTTACATAGTAAACTGTGATCTGGAAATGCCATCTTTTGATCTATATTGCATGATATAATACTATCAATCTTGTGATATCATAGGGATGATGTAAGGAAGAAGTGCTGTAAACAATCTCATTTTGTGATTGCATTGAACTTTCTCTAGATCCGATTATGGGTGTTTCCAGAAGGCACACGAAACCAGAACGGCGGGCTTTTGCCCTTTAAAAAGGGAGCATTTCATCTGGCCATTCAAGCACAGGTGAGTGTTACTGTAGACTCCTTCACTTATGCTTGACCTGACATAACCTGACCTGTAAGTGCAGCGTACATTGCTTTAGTACTTTAACTGGCACAAGCTGAACAAGCTTGAGCTCAAAGGTTCCTCATTAACCCATGAAAGCCGTGTCACAGGTCAGAGGTCGTAATGGAGACAGGCTTTGCTCGTGTGGTGTTGTCTTGTCTTGTCTTCACCAGCAGAGAGAGCTGTCGTTCCTTGTTTAGTGTTCAGCTTCATGTGGTTTTAGCAACAAAAACTCATTTCTTAAGCTACATGAAACATTCCTTCAGTGCTTCTTTGACAACACTATTTTATTGTTATATTTAACTACATTGTAGAGTTAAATATTACCATTGAAAATAAGTATTTTATTTTAAAATATATCTGCAAATGTTTTATTGGGATAGCGTCTTTCTAGTTAGTTATGAGATACCAAAAAACAGGTGACTGCCATTTGTGTCATTTAACAAATAATTTATGATATTTACATTGTTTTGTTTAATTACCATGAAGTTAATGCTTCACAGACGCCCTGACAATGGTTTGAAAGTGGTCTTTCTTGTTGTTTTGACATATGTTCTTTTGAAACAGGATGTTCGGGCAGGTCATAAAAATGCTTCCCTTTTTTCAATAGTTAGTTAGACAATAGTTTACGTCACAGCTGACTAAACCACTTTGTGGTTTTGTAAGATTATCAATATTTTTGCTTCAGTCAAAGGAATGCATTTCCAATGCAAATTTGAAATATCAATTTTTTTCAGCTTTTAGGAGAACATTATATCTCTCTTTGTATGCTCAATATGCTCTGCATATTGATTAGGCTCAACGCTAACAAAGCCTTGAAGCTAAAACAGGCATTGACATAAGACATCTCTCTAAATGAAAAGTAAAACACTACATCTACATTTCCATGGCCACAAGAAAATGTTTTGGTGATTGCTGTAATGACCGTGCATGTAGATCATTTGTTACAAGTTCATACGAGGAGACTGAATGAGGAATTTGTGCTGAAGTTTGTGTGTAGCTGCTTTTTAAGTTCAGAATAAAGTAATATGAATTGTGTGTGATGATGCATACTGATATAAGAAATGGCAGGCCGACATAATCAAAACCAGATGAGCGCTTAGTTAAGGCAGACAGACATCACTTAATCTAGACCAAAGTAATGGAGGCCTGATGGTTCTCATTAGTTAAGGTAAAATATTTGAACAATCTGTGTCTTATCTTATCTTTTTATATCTGTGTTTTGCATTTGGGCATTGTACAGATATAACATGCACCCTAGGAATTTTATACATGGTCTAGACTTTAAATAAAGTAGGAATTTCAGCCAATAAGCTTGGGAAAATATTTATATAAAAGAGTGTAAAATAAAAATGTTTGTACAATTGAATTTAATAATATTAGTATGTCATTCTGTTACATACATTTAAACATTAATTATAACATTTTCAACATTAATTTGTGAATTTATATTTATTTAGAATTTCCAAATTAGTAGTTGACTTAATGGGCCCTATAATACACCTGGCACAATGCGACGCAAGGCGCAGCGCAAGTGTGTTTGCTAGTTTCAATTTGGTGCCGTTTGCATTTTCCCATCCAGCCCCATCGTTTTATTAGCATTTAATAGCATTCGCACTAATTTTTCCGTCTAAAAAAGAGGTGTGTTAAGACACATTGCTGGTGCATTGCTATTTTAAGGAGCTGAAAATAGACTGCACCATAGACCAACTCAAACCTGGTCTAAAGTCTGGCACAGTGTTTTTTCTTAGTTATTTAAAGCGCGTACATGCTGCTTATTAAACACAGGGATATATATTAGCCTACACGTCATAGTGGATAGTCATCGCATGTATCAGAATTAGGCTTTTAAATTTATCTATTTGCTCGCACACGAGCAGCTCCATTTCATCTCAGAGACGCGTTCTATCTTTGCGCTTGCCAAATTGTGTCATGTAAATAGCAAATCCGTCATTTCACGAGCGCAACTGGCTCTTAAATGGAATGGAAGATGAGACTCTGATTGGTTTATTAGACGTTACGCCCAAAAAACACCTATTATTCATTAAGAGAATAGGGACAACCCGTTTAGACCATGTGCACAGACGCGCCAACGTTTTTTACGTCGTTAAAATAGCAAAAGTGGATTTGGACACACCCTAAGTGCACCTGTGCGTGCGCTTTATACCTTGCGTTTAGATCGTTAAAATAGGGCTCCTTATGTTTATATAAGGGGAAGTCGTGGCCTAATGGTTAGAGGGTTGGACTCCCAATCGAAGGGTTGTGGGTTCTAGTCTCGGGCCGGACGGAATTGTGGGTGGGGGGAGTGCATGAGTGCTCTCTCCACCTTCAATACCACGACTTAGGTGCCCTTGAGCAAGGCATTGAACCCCCAACTGCTCCCCGGGCGCCGCAGCATAAATGGCTGCCCACTGCTCCAGGTGTGTGTGTGTGTGTGTGTGTGTGTTCACTGCTCTGTGTGTGTGCATTTCGGATGGGTTAAATGCAGAGCACAAATTCTGAGTATGGGTCACCATACTTGGCTGAATGTCACTTCACATATATATATATTTAATATATGTATATATTTATTATTATTATTATATATATATATATATATATATATATATATATATATATATATATATATATATATATTTTAGCCTTTTAAAATGCAGTTTAATATTTACATTTATTTTATTGTTTTATTTAACTTTATTTTTGAAAATTAATTTTTAGCTTGTTGATTTTTATTTATTTGATATGTAGAATTTTTAAATACATTTTTAGTTGATTATTTAATGTAATTATTAATTACATTTAAGTTTAATTTAAATTTAACATTTAAATTGATGTCATTTTATTGTTATATTTACCTGACTTTAACCATTAATCAAACCGTTTTTTAAATATTTATTTCAGTTTACATTATTTTATAATTGTTTAGAATTTTAAAATTATTATTTTTTTTTAATTTATATTCTTATTTTATTTGTTTGTTTATTTTTTGTGACATTCCTAGTCCTTCATAATTTTGAGTACCATCTTTTTGTATTAATGATGGTTAAACTGACATACACTTTCCAGCGATGACTCTCTTGGTCTATTTTTAGTCTGGGAGGATAGTTCAGTCTGTGTATGATCATATTTTTGTGTGTGAGAGCATTTCTAATCCCTGTTGGTTTACTGTCTGCTGCGCTGCACACTGTCCAACCATCTCTCACTCTATCACTCTCTCTCTCTCTCTCTCTCTCTTAGGTTCCCATCATACCCATAGTCTTCTCTTCCTACAATAACTTCTACCTACGAAAAGAGAAAGAGTTCAAATCAGGTAATGCACATTACAAACAAATGTTATGGAGAAACAAAAGGCCTTTTGTGTGAATAGTTCACCAAAAAATAAAAATCTGTCCTTAACCTTTCTTTGTGTTGTTGTAAACCTCTATGCCTCTATATTTGCTTCTTTTCCATTTTGCATTTACTTGTACTTTTACTTTCAATACTTAAGTGCATTCAAGATTTTAAAAGTACTCTTTAAGTTCAATAAATATCACAGACTTTTATGGGGAGAAGGTGACTTCAACTTCTACCAAAGTAATGTTCTGGTAGGATATCTGTACTTTTACTTGAGTATGATTTTCAGATACTTTTTACACCACTGAAATAAACTCATATCTGTGAGGAAAAAGTCAGAATTGTGAGATTAAAAGTCACAATTATCTTTTTGATTTCCATACAAACTAGAGCATGTTAATGATAATGTCAGCTAATATGGCTGTAATGCCGTTTTCTGCACTGTTTCAAACAGGGAGCATCACTCTGAAAATCCTTCCAAAGATTGAGACGAAGGGACTGACGGTAGACGATGTGACGACGCTCTCCGAACAATCCTTTGGCATCATGCGTTCGGCCTTCCTGGAGATCTCCGGTAAAACGGTGCAGAGCAACGGTCCATCCTCCCATTGAGCGCCCTTTCATTCGCTCCGTCAACAAGGATGGCTTGAGACTACGCCGTCGTCGCGGTGGTGATGCTAACTATGACAGCCAGGCGCTTTAGTATCCTCTCTGACGTCCTCATGAAGCAGGGACACACATTCATTCACCTTGACTACAGTGCGTACAGCAGATGTTATCTTAGGCTAGTTTTGATCTCCCGTTGGACTCTAGGGGGCGCTAAACGGCGGAACAGCGTAATTTTTTTTCCTGACGCGACAACTCATTTTTGATGTTGGTTTGGATCGGACTGCTTTTGTCGGTGACAGGTTGAGTCTTGGAGCGACGCCCTGAGAACATCGTGGATGAGTGTTCAACATGCATGCCTTTTTATATGTTTCTCTTCCTATCACTGATCTACAAAGACTTACATCTGTGTTTGTTTTACTTCTCTGTCTTTTTTTTTGTATGCAAGAGTATTTTTCTTTAGACACGCCCCTTTATTGTTTTAAATAACTTTATTGATTCATTGACCGAAAAGATTCATTTGGAAATGTGTCGTCACAACCAAGAATTCGGAAAACTGCTTATTAATCGAGTTTCCTTTTTTGTCATTCAAAGGTTTCGTTCGTAACAAAAATCTCTGTTGTCAGCGTTACAAAGTGGGGCTTCTTCCTGTGCCATGTGTCCAAAGTGTCTCAGCCATTGGCTGCGTTTAATGGTAGACTATTGTGGAAAAACACTATTGATTATTGATCTGTGATCAGAATTGTTTGGTTAGCGTTTAGGATAGAAATACGTTCCAGTTGGCTTAAGTTTGGTGCTTTGCTCATTTCCTGTTTTGGTTAGTTTTCAGGCTACAAAATAATATTTTCATTTCTAGAAATGTAGCTAACATTGTTCAATCCTTTTGTTTAAACTACAAACCATTTACAAGGGAATTTTTATTAAATTAACTAATCGAAAAAATATTATCTAACACATTATATAGACTATGGCGTTATCTAACAGCCAATTTAACTAAAGTGTGTTTAAGATTTATTATTAATAGTCAGATTTTGAAGGAGATGATCAAAAATCTATTTTACATTTGTTTGCAAAACTTGGATTTTTCTTTCAAAACCTGCTGCTAAAAATTATCCGAAGAAATTATTGTAATGTAAAATGCTGAGGTTTGTAATATTTTTAAGTGGATGTCAACGAACGTGATCATAAATGGCGCTAATTTGCACTCTAGAAATGAGCCACGTTCGCAGATTGTCATGAGCTTTTTTCTGCTCATAGATCAGGTATTAATCTTTATCCTCAACTTTACAGTTTAACCAAGAAAGTCCATATTAAAAATAAATAAATAGATATAAATCTGAATATGTGAATATGAAATTCACAATTTAATCTCAAAATGACCAATTATTTAACACCTATTTATTAAACCAGACTCTATCGACAGCTTAGGATATATATTTGTTATTACTTTCTAATCGCATTGCATTGTTGAATCTTCTATTTAATGCTTGATGTTTCAGTTCTTATTGTTTGTTAAGAATGTATAACATCTAATCCTTAATTTAATATGTACAATATTATTTAAGAGGACTGAATTGTATGTATTTCATTATAACGGCTCGTTTAGAGCTGAAAGACATTTTGCTTTGAACGAATGTTCAGTTTGGTTTATGCTAAATGTCCAAATTAGGCCCTGTTATTGTTATTAATTAGTACAAATATAAACCCTTTTATGTTGTGTATTAGTTCACAGATTTTATAAGCCCCTTGTTTTTGATGTCATTTTTGCCCTGCTGACTGAAAACCGTGCTGCGTTCACGAAAGCGTGTGTACAAGGTGTGTGATTTTCACCAAAGCTATTAAGGATGTAGAACAGGTGAAGCTTGTAAACGCTCTGATTATGAGATCCGTTAGACGAACCTGTCAGACATTTCATGGGCAGCCTTGTATACATGTGTGTATGAGAGAGTGTGTGTCCATTGTGTGTGCTGAATGTGTTTGTATGGTGACCCGACACAAATGAGCTAAAGCCCATTGTAAAATCTGTAAAGTCATCTGTACAATCAAGATGATGATTATATATAAAACTATTGATTGTGGTAGAAACTGGATGTGACCTGTGTTAAGAACATCTAGGACAAATAGTAAATAAAATTGTTTGTTTTTCCAGTAGGAATGGTAGAAGTTGTTCTTGACGTTTGTCGTCTGTCTGCCAATTTATAAATTTACACATAACTAAATCTAAATGAGGTCTTACCTTAGACTTTTGATTACTACAGTCAAACCCAAAACAGAAAATAAAAATATTTATTTTCAAATAATAATAATAAGTCAAGCAAATCTTTATTTTGTGATCCATTTTTAAATGTTCTAGTACACACTTAAAAGTATGGAGCTAAAATAGTGTCAAAATTAAGGGATTAACAAATGTGCAAGCAATTTCACATTGAAAAAAAGTCAATATAATATACTGTATCTGTATATCTAATTTTGTGAATGTAAATTTTGTTGTGCATTTGCATTACTATATTTACAAAATAAAAACATTTTCACTAATGCTCAATTCACATTCACGAAAATATGTTATTGCAAAACAGCAATTCAGAAATTCATGACCTTATTTATATTCACAAAGTGAAATTGTGATTTTAGTTGAAGATTTACATAATGTATTTGCAAAATATTATTCACAAATGATCAATTCACATTGACAAAAAGAAGTTTATATATTTGCAAACAGTAATTCATAACCTAATTATATTCACAAAATGAAATTTGGAAATGGAGAAAAATGTTTTGTGAAATGTAAATTTGGTAGCACATTTGCATACTTGGCTTAATATATTTCCAAAATATGATTCACAAATACTTAATTCACATTCACATAAATAAGATGATAGATTTGCTGACAGAAATTCGACTAATTACTTGTAAGTTATGTGAATTAAGTTTTTTTAATTGTTTGCATTTTTATATGTTCATTTTGAAACTAGTGCTCCATAGTAAAAGCAGGTTTTGTCAAATTTAGACTGCTTCTGGAACAGTTTCTTCTCCAAACTGTAGAATTGTAAACCACAGATAGTCAATGTTGTACAAATTGAACTTAATGAACCACAAACAAGAACAAGAAACAAAGTTAAGCAATTTTATTACAAAATTTTAAACATATAATGATACAAAAAAAAAGAAAATACAATTTTGTATTGTTTTCCCAATAGCAATACTCAGGAAGGACATGAACTTATAAATATGTAAATTTACATTTTTCCTGACTCAAACTTGGAGAGACCATACAGCTGCACTTACACCACAGATTAAATGAAAGAAATGCATTGAAAAATACTGCGAAATATCTAAGCACCAGCTCATGTGCCAAAACACATAAGTTTTTGTGTTTTGCCATTTTTTTCCCCTACATGCTTTTTGAGTGAATTCAACATGTTTACAGGGGTCAGGCCTTTGATCAGTGTTGTTCATGTAGACTTTATCACTTGTTTCAGAGGATCCAGCCCATGTTTGATCGTCTAGTTCTCCTGGCAGGCACCTAATAAAGATGTTGTTATTTTATCAACTGAAACAGATTTTACGGATAAGCTTCATACACACAGATATATGCTTACAGGCTCCGATACGCTCTTCCAGGAATCCGACCTGCTCACTGAGCGAGTCGATGCGGTCTAGTTGCTGAAGAGAATGTGACAGGAAGTTGGTCCTCTCAGGCAGGAAGCTGTTAGTGTCTCCCACACCATCCAAGGGGAAGAGCGTAGTGAAGGGAGCCAGAACCATCTCAAGTTTCTACAGAAAGAAAGGTTTTTCTTTACATTTTAGGACACTCAAATCATAACTTTACAAATGAGGTTTCATTCAGTAGTACTTAATAATTAACAAACGAACAATGCACAATATTTCTAACATTTACTAATACAATTTTTTTAAAGTTGTTAATTAGTTAATGCACTGAGTGAACTAACATGAACACTTGTCTTTAATAACTAACATTAACAAAGATTAATAAATGCTGTAAAACAGATTAAGCTGCAGTTATTAATCGAGTTTCCTCTTTTGTCATTCAAAGGTTTTTTTTACTATTTTTTTTACTAAAATTACTATTTTTGCAGCATGTGATACGTTTTTGCCAATTCCCTGTATGCATGGATGGATGACCAACTACATTCCCCAAAATGTGCAAATGCACCGCAGACTATTACATTAACCATTAAATAAACCATTTATCTATTAAAGAAACTATTAAAGAAATTTGTACTTAAAATACGTAGTATAAATATTTTCTAAAATTAAAAAAATTTAACAAAAATTTACATTTAAACTTTTTAAACTTTTTAACTTGATCTACAAAAATAACTCAAACTAAGATTTATAAATAAAATCTAAATATATGTAGACATGAAAAAAATTAATAAAAATGTCAAAATTACCAAAAATGTAGCGAAAATTTAAATGGAAATTAAAAAAAAAGTGAATTATTAATAAAAACTCTAATAGTTTAATGGTTAAGGGTCACCTGTATCTGTCTGTGTTTAATGCTTCATAATCTGGGATGTGTGAGCTTGACTACTGCTTTTAATTAAACTATTAGCGAGGCTTTGAACCAATAAGCAGTTTTGGCAGACGCGCTAGTTTCCCATCGTTTGAAGTGGGATGTGTCCCGAGGGTGTGTGTGTGTGTGTGTGTGTGTGTGACCTGCTCGAGGAGCTCCACTCTGTTTTTAAGGATCTGAACTTCTTCGGTAACGTTTTCCACCAATCCCAATCCTCCACCTTTAAGAACAAAGAAAAAACCCACAGAAATTAGAGACGGACCACACACACACACACACACACACAAACTGACATTCGGCCTTAATTAAAACCTGTAATGCAGCGCACAACTCTATATTTCATGTTTTAAGATCCAGGCTTTGAACATAAATAATGCTTATATATTCAGCAAACAACATCCAAACACGCAAACTGACGGGGCGCTCTTGTAAGACTTCCAGAAAGCACTGTTGTTTTATGTTATATTTCTGCATGTTCTCTGCTTTCATGTATTCGTGATTAATATCCATAGCGATCCCAGAGCAGACCAAAGAGCACAGATGAATAAAAAGACAGACAGAAATAGAAATAGAAAGAGAGAGGAGTGGAGGGGGTGATAAAAGGGGGAAAGTTTGAGGTTTGGCAAGAATATGATGCAAATACTTTGATATGCACTCGGGTCCAAAAGTCTGAGACCACTAGTGGAAAATGTTTCTTCTTTGATTAATTTGTTTATTTATTTATTTTTCATTTTATTTAATACAAATTAACCGCAAAAATATTACACTTAAAAATTGCTATGAATGTATTTCTTTATATTTTGTTTATATATATATATATATATATATTACATTATTTAATGTTATTTAATTATTTTAGATATTTATTTTTTTACATACATAATGCTTGTGTTGATTGTTTTAATGTAATATAAAAGATTAATTAATTTTGTTTAATTATTTGTTATCAGATTTATTTATTTATTTCATTATTAAACAATTTATTAAATATTTATTAATTCAATATTATTGCTTTTATGATAGCAGCACTCTTCTTCTGTGTGAATTGTCTAAAAGAACATCTTTTGCTTCAGTGGAAGCTGGAACATCTGACCACCTTTGCAAAGTTTCATGTCACTAATTTGCTAATTGTAAACAAGAAAGAGAACAAAATATGAAACATTTCCTCGTGTTACTTCATGTTTCTTTGCTTAAAATGATTCAAAAAACTTTATTCATTTTACAGGTTAAAATGAGAAAATCCCAGTGTTTTCAGACTTTTGCAAACCACTGTACAAGAAATCAGGTCAGATTTCATCACAAGCTCTAGTAAAAGAATACCGATGCCTGTGATTGGTTGTTTTGTGAATGGAAGTGATTTACACCCAATCATATCAGAGCTCAACCCAGTAAGCCCCGCCTCTTGGCAGTTATTCGGAATGTTTTGGGTTGTGAGTTCTAACTGTCTAAAAACTAGTCAATGGGTCGCACACACACTGAAACTCAGTCAATCTGTCCCAGATGTGTGGTGTTATGAAGACACGTGGGAGCGAGCGAGAGCCGCTGTGTGTGTGTGTGTGTGTGTGTGTGTGTGTGTGTGTGAGGAAAAGCAGTGACCCCCAGCAGTCTGAGTTTGATAGATCTGGAATGTGAGCTACAGATCGGGCCAAAACGAAAGCGGGAACAACAGCTACATATGCTGTCCGGCCGTGGCCATCATCATCATCACACGGCTAAACATTCAGCTTCCTGTTCTTCTATCTGATGACACTAATGTAGTTATAAACTAAAGCTTTCTGGGGATTTGGGCCCCATAAACTCCATTCGTTTATGTGCTCAGAATGACATTATAATTAGAGATAAGAGCACAGAGCAATGCCTTTAGACTTAAACAATTCACTTAAAAATAAGGAATGACATTTTTAGCCAAAGTTAAAAATACAGTCTCATTCCACTTGTGTAAATATGTGCAAAATCAGCAAGTTTAGTCCAACAACAATAAAAAAAAAAACAGACAATGCAAGAAAGACATGTTTAAATGACTTAAACATATCTTTAGTTAACAAATGCACACATTCTATATGCATTTAGACATTTTGTCTTTAACGTGTATTAATAAATACCTCAATAATAACAAAAATACCATAGTTTAATTTTGGTACTACAGAAAAACTGTAATAATCTGGCGTTAATCAACACTGCCATAATGAATTAATAAAAATTTTTAATAACATATTTTTTCAAATGTTAAAAAATATTTATAAAAAATTAGTAATGTTTTTTTATTTTTATTTAATTCTATTTATCTTTTTTACTATCTATCAAATAAGATATTTGGTGTAAACTGAATATGATGAGCTAACACCTTGAGGTTTGTTGAAAGCATTCTGTTATTAAAGGGGGGGGGGGTGAAATGCTATTTCATGCATACTGAGTTTTTTACACTGTTAAAGAGTTGGATTCCCATGCTAAACATGGACAAAGTTTCAAAAATTAAGTTGTGGGTTTGAAGGAGTATTTCTGTTCCAAAAATACTCCTTCCGGTTTGTCACAAGTTTCGGAAAGTTTTTTTCGAGTATGGCTCTGTGTGACGTTAGATGGAGCGGAATTTCCTTATATGGGTCCTGACGCACTTCTGCCGGAAGAGCGCGCGCTCCCGTATAGCAGCGCACTGAGAGCACAACAGACTTCACTGATCAGAGCGAGAGCGTCGCGAAATGTCACAAAAGATGTGTGTTTTTGGTTGCCAGGGCAAGACAACCCTGCACAGATTACCAAAAAAAACAGCATTAAGGGACCAGTGGATGCAGTTTATTTTGACAGAGCATCAACGGAGTTGTGCAAGTGTTTGTGTTTGTTCCCTGCATTTCGAAGATGCTTGTTTTACAAACAAGGCCCAGTTTGACGCCGGATTTGCACATTGTTTATTTCTTAAGGATAATGCAGTCCCAACGACAAAGGGTCACGATCGTGTGTTGGAACCGCATGCGGTGAGTAAAACTGCTTCAAATATCTCTGTGTTGATAACTTAGCTATTGGCACGTAAGCACATCAAGTAAACAACATGCGATGTTGTCATCAAACTGCACTTTCCACATCACAGCTTAAAAAAAAAAAAAAAACGACATAAAGTGGAACTTAGTCAATTTCCAAAACCGCTAAGTAAATATATACAGTACATACCACATAGAGACGTCGTTGCTGATGCTGCTCTTGTTAAATTTCAGCCTCGGGATCTGATTCTGGATCATAAATATACCCTGAATCTGACTGTTAGCCATGGTTTGTTTTGGATGATGTTTTATTCCTCACAGTAATGTCACAGCTTCCAAACGCTCTCAACGCAAAAGCCTACTGGCGCTCGTGATTCTTTAGCTCCGCCCACACGTCACGCCTCCAGCCGGTCGTGTTTTTCCGGGAAAAATCGGTACAGACTATCTTTCTCTTATGAATATAATAAAACTAAAGACTTTTTGGAGTTATGAAGGATGCAGTACTACTCTATAGGTACTCAAGATTAACAGGATATTGAGTGAAAACGAGCATTTCATCCCCCCTTTAACTATGACTGTCATTAAAAAGCTTACATATTTCTTAATGAAATATTTTAAATGAACATTTTATCATTTATTTATATATAATTAATGTAAACTATGGTTACCACAGAAAATCTTTGTAACTAGTCTGGCTGGACAGTAAATTAATTTTATTATTTTTTATATTATTTTATTAGATATTTTAAAATGTAATGAGAAACCTAAGAGGCTGGGTTACAAAATAATTCATATTTTATTAGATTTGTAAAAAATATTTTTTACACTAAGCTTCTTCTTAATAATAAGTAACTGTACCAAATAAAGCATTTGGTGAAAACTGTGATTACCGTGGTAAAGAAGGAGGACAGGTTTAGAGTAATCTGATCTCCCCACAGACAGATGCTGATTGACTCCGGGTCAAACTCAAACACACTAGTGCTCAGGGTCACTCAGAGGCTTTCTTTGAAATGTTTTTCTTCTGATGAATATATAAAGCGTTTCCCTACAGAAAAACGCTGAGACGTGGAAATGTGCTGCTCTCATGTGCGAACTCCAGGAATGTGTGTTTGAGCTCCAGCCAGCGGTCAGGACGAGTGGCCATTATTTTAGCCTGTCACTAGGAAACATGACTGTCTAGGGCCAGAGGAGATTCTGATCCTGCTCTTACTTTTAAAATCGCAGACAGATCTGAAATAGTGTATGGAGAGATAAATGAAGAAACAGCGAGACGCTACCAACACAAGCTAGATGAGACGGACGAATAGAGAGGATGACGGACGGACGGACGAATTATGAGAACTGCTGAGCGTTCAGCAGTTCTCATAAAGACACTCCTCAGCTGAGAGAAACATCTCTAGACTGACAGTAAGAAGCACATCAGTTGTGTTTCGTTCTGCACAGGCTTGTTCTACTTCAAAATAAGTTTAATATAAAACTATGTGTTAATTGAAGTAAAGCTGAAATAAAATAATGTATAAATATCTTAGGAAAGTTAAAGCACAAAACTGATCTAAAATAAATGAAACTTAAATAGTAATATAAAAAAATAAAATAAAAAGAGAGACAAACTAAACTTCAAATGAAAATTGAAAATATTAAAATGAAGCAATTTAAAATATTAATAATGACTATTTATAATTTACATGTATTATTAATATTATATAATGATGATTTAATTATCTTAAATATTTAATTGTTAAAAATAATAATTAAATAATATTAATAATAATTAATATAATCTTCAAGTTTAGCAGTCATAGAATAAGTTAAATGACAATTAAAAATGAAATTAAAAATAATAAATCTAAATAGTACATACACACACACACATACATATACATATATATATATGAACATAAAATAAACAAAATAATAATTAAATTAAGCAAAGGTTCAGTTGTTGTAGACTAACTAAAACTAAAACAGAAGAGAAGAGAAAAAAAAACTAAATAGTGGTTTACAATAACAATAATAATAATAATAATAATAATAATAAATACAAAAGCACATAAAATAAATTAACTTTAAAATAAAAACGTTAAAAAAAAGTTTTTTTTAATAACTTTTAATAATATTAAAATAATATTTTACATTATCTGCACTGGCTACCTATTAAGTTTCATATCAGTTACAAAATATTACTACCGTATTTTTCAGACTATAAGTCGCATCAGTCCAAAAATACGAAAAAAACATACATAAGTTGCACTGGACTATAAGTCGCATTCATTTAGAACCAAGAACCAAGAGAAAACATTACCGCCCACAGCCGCGAGAGGGCGCTCTTTGCTAATGTTTTCTGTTAGTTAATTTCTCTTGGTTCATGTCAAATTAATTTTGATAAATAAGTCGCAGGACCAGCCAAACTATGAAAAAAAGTATGACTTATAGTCCGGAAAATACAGTTCTTAATTTTAAGCCCTTAATGGTTTAGCTCCTGTGTGTGTACCTAACTAGCCTTATACCACGTTACAATCCATCACCTTCCCTAAGGTCACAAAACACTGGACTTTTGGTAGTTCCTAGGATAGCAAGTTTTTAACATTTGGCTCCCAAACTCTGATAATGTTCCGGGTTCAGACACACTCTGTTTAAATCTAGATTAAAAACACATCTCTTTCGCCAAGAATTCATATTAATGCATCTCATAACCCTGTACTTCAGTTACATCTGATCAGATACACATTAACATTCTTTTTCTTTGGGTTGAACACATCATTTTTTGTTTAGTTGGAACAGCAGCTACACTGTTTTTTCTCTGTTACCATCACTGTTTCTGCCACGGGATTGACAAGAACTGTTTGAAGAAATATAATACAACTGTACAATCTGTGAAATGATAATATGCTCAATGAGAGACACTGAATGTGTAAGGAAACAGCGAGCGGCTGGGTGTTCAGGGGCTTTGTGATTGTGGTTTTGAGGTGGTTTTTCAGACGGATGTGGTCCAGGTTTGTGATTGGTCTGTATGTTGTCGCTGAGGACACCAGTCACAGTGCACTATTACTCACGGTACGAGTTGAGAGTGGCATAGCGCGTACCAAAAGTAATAATGAACCGTGAGGCTGGTCAGGGATCCACCTGCAGGGGGCGCTAGAGAGGACACCGCGGTCTAAAAGCCCACAATCGCAGAATACTGTTCATCTGAAGATGTATGCACGTTTCGAATAATCCATTTGAAAAGGAGCATGTAAAAAGCGCTGGGATTTCCAGTGGATTTGAGAAGTATGCATCTGTGCATGCTTTTTGGGTTAATATAGCCCACAATGCCTTGTGCAATGGAAAAGCGGGAATCTGAGACTGTCCTCTTCCCACACTTTCAGTTGCAGAAAAGTGGTCAGGAATGTTGGACCGAAGCCGATTATAAATGTATGAACTTTTGATGAATTGTAGGCTAATGCATTCAGATCTATGCAAACAGGGATCTGTGGTATTACAATGTGCATATAATGTGTCCCAATGCTTGCATACTTAATGTGATTTATGTCCTGATATCATCACAAACAAAGCATATAGTTGTAGTGTGTATTAGAAATAAGCAAACTAGGGTGCAACATATACACTTGATCCATAGACTTATGCTTTTTAATACTTTAAATTATTTTAATACTTAAAAATAATTAAAATATATTTAAAAATATATATTTATGAGTATATATTTAAATATAAAGTTAAATATAAATTAAAATAATAATAAATAATTTAAAAATAAATCAAAACTAAAATGTTAAGTTGGACAAACTAATGCTTTAATACATTCAATTTAAATAACTTAAATATTAAATATATTTAAATGAAACATTTATGAATATATATTTAAATATAGAGTTAAATATAAATTTAAATAATAATAAAAAATAAAATGTTAATTTGGACAAACTTGTTCTATAGACTTATGTTTTAATTATTTAAATATTTTTTTAAAATGTATTTAAATAAAATGTATATTTAAATATACAGTTAAATATAAAATAAAAAACTATAAATCTAATTAAAAGAATTAATTACCAAAAAATAAAATCTTATAATTGGATAAGCTTGTTTAATAGTCTCATGCTTTACTGTTTTAATAAATACAAATAAATATTTCAAAATAAAATAAAATTAGGAATAAATCTCATTAAAAATGAATTTCTTTCGCAAAATTAAATATTATATTATTCTAAAAATTTTTTATATATATATATATATATATATATATATATATATATATATATATATCAACATTTTTGTAAAGAAAGTCATGTCTGGAAATTCTATCTGGAGTTGAATCGTTCTTGTATCTATTACTCAGTATGTCTGCGGCTGATGATAATGTATACATGTCTTACCAGCATGGCTTCTGGATGAGCGCTCGTCTGCTTTTGGAGGCCCTGTGGGCGGCGGGGAGGGAGCAGGAATTCTTGAACACGTTATTTCATCTTCAGCCAGACTGAATCCGTCCTGACACACACACCGATAACTCCCCACCGAATTCACACACTTCTGTGAGCACCGATGACCTTCCTTACACTCATCCACATCTGACAGAGAACAACGGCTTTTGAAATATGTTTTTGAAATATGTGATCATAAAATCTTCAGTATGTTTTCCCCCAAAGCCTACTCATAGTGGTCGGTCGATATATCGCCATCGCCGATATATCGCCATGGCCGATATATCGGCCGATATTTTGCATTTTTCTGCAAAAACAGTCTCAAATTGTGTTTGTATTTATTTGTAAATGTTTATTTGTTGGTTTTATCCATGGACGTCAATTCTATGTGTATGCAACTCAGTTTATAAAGCGTGTGCCATAAGCATAACTATAAATGAAGTACCTGTTTGACAGTATCTTCCCGTCCATCCTTTTAGACATGCACAGTGATTAGGCCTTACACAAGAGCCTCCGTTTGCACAAGACTGCGCACACACCGCTAGAGAGAGAGAGAGAGAGTAAACACACACACACACACACACACACATGCAGTTACAATTCCAAGAGAAAACACATTTAGAGCTCATGTTATAAAGTAGGCTGTCCGTTTACCTTGGTTACAGTTGTGTGAATGCATGCGTCGCCATCCCGGACAGCATTCTGGGTAAAAGTGTGCATTAGGAGCTGCTCTGCTCACCTGCCTGTAAGAAACCCTGTAGATTGTCCTGTAAAACACACACAGTCCAGTGAAACGCTGATACACTGTGAAGTATCATATGTATTTTGATGTGTTTTGTGTGTTCTTACTTGTATGTGCTACACATGCGGTGGTTTTGGCACATGGTGATGTAGGGTTTGTGTACGGGCTGAAGAAACGACTCTGTGCTGCGAGACACACGACGACTCCAAGCATCTCCAACACACACTCTCCTCCTGAAACACACAAACACTGCTTACAATACCCTACTGTTGGTAAGATTTTGATGTTTTTGAAAGAAGCCATGTAAGTTTACCAAGGCTGCATTTACTTGATCAAATATACAGTAAAACCTGTACAATTATGAAATATTATAACTGTTTTCAAATATAATTTATTCCTGTGATTTTCAGTATCATTACTCCAGTCTTCAGTGTCATGATCCTTCAGAAATCATTCTAATATGCTGATTTGCTGCTTGAGAAACATTTCTATTACCGGTAATGTTGAAAAGAGATGTGCTGCTTAATATTTTTGTGGAAACCATGATATACTTTTTCAGGCTTTTTTAAGAATAGAAAGCATTTATTTGAAAGAGAAACATTTTACAACATTATAAATACATTTACTGTCACTTTTTAATACATCCTTACTGAAAAGTAAAAAAACTAAAAACCTGACCCCAAACAGTAGTATGTACATACTGTACCGTTGAAGTCAAAAGTTTACATTCACTATGCAGAATCTTCAAAACGATAATTATTATTATTATGTTACTGGCCTGAATGAGATATTTCACATAAAAGACGTTTACATATAGTCCACAAGAGAAAATAATAATTTAAGTTAAAAAAAAAAATTACCCCTTTCAAAAGTGATTCTTAACACTGTTTTGTTATCTGCATGATCCACAGCTGTGATTTTTGTTTTGTGATAATTGTTCATGTGTCCCCTTGTTTGTCCTGAACATCTAAAATGCCTGCTGTTCTTTAGAAAAATCCTTCAGCTCCCACAAATTCT
This sequence comes from Carassius gibelio, assembly GCF_023724105.1. NCBI lineage: Eukaryota > Metazoa > Chordata > Actinopteri > Cypriniformes > Cyprinidae > Carassius > Carassius gibelio. The sequence continues at coordinate 24,053,744 of NC_068416.1, read as the reverse complement.
CTGGTTTTCTAGCATTTTTGTGTGTTTAACCCTTTCCAGCTATGACTGTATGATTTCCATATTTTAGATAGATCCATATTTTCTCACTGAGGACAGCTGAGGGACTCATATGCAACCATTGCAGAAGATTCAAATGCTCTCTGACGCTCCAGAAGGAAAAACCAAGCATTAAGAGCCTGGGGGTGAAAACTTTTGAACAGACTGAAGATGTGTACACGTTGTTTTTGCATCAAAAGCTTTGCAGTCCATCAGCTGTAACTGGGCATGACAATCTGATGTAATTAGCTGCTATTATATGCGTTGACCCTTAACCTTATATTGACCCCTGACTCTTAAGAGCATGAGAATTGACATTTCCTAACACTACAGACGCTACAGTATGTGCATTTACCCGTGGTGACCGTGAATCTGAGGCGTGCAGGTCACATGCAGGAGAAACAGAGAGGAGGAGAGCAACACCACTGTGTACATCTCTCTCTCTCTCTATCTGTCGTTCGCTCAGGTGAGTGTGTCCACCTCAGGTACAACCAACTCTATCAGCAACCTGAGACAGACAGACAGACAGATAGACAGATAGATAGATAGACATTTATAACACTTATTATTATAATATATATAATATAATACATAACATTTAAAATAATATATAATACTAACAATATAAACAAATACATGTTATTACTATAAATGAGCACAGTCTTATTCTGAGATCTGAGCATTTAGCTAGTATTTAGGAAATGTTATTTATGCAGTAACAGCTGGATCCCATCATACATACGACACACAACTGTTCTTCAGACAGACATTCAGAATTAAAACATGCATTTATAACCATTCCGCAAAAGCGCCCAGTTATGACCCGTTTCACGTTTAAACGAGAGAGAGTTAATGCACTTTTAAAGGCAGAGAATCAGACACACTTAATCATCATTAGAAGTGCATTTGTTACAATTCACAGCGGATTGAGTTGAACATGCTTCTGAGAAATCTGTGTAGATGTAAATACACACATGCATGTTTACATTTACAACGGTACGGATGTTTTCAAAATAAAATCAGTCCGATCATAACTCATGTCATTTTTATTTAAGTCTAATAAAGACAGATATTTCTGTGTTTCCGTGAAGATTTCAGGTTATATAGGTATTATTAAATATTATTTTCATAAAAACGTATTAAAAGCAAGGCTTTGATTACTGAAACAGCGTTGTCCTGCCACACACATGCATGCACTCTATTTCTTCACAAAGCCAGCTATATTAAAAGCCATTTCTCTTTGTGAGTTGATCTGAACATGAACATGTACACACACGTGTGTTCTCTCATCTCAAACAGCTTACTGTAATCATCAGGTTATTGCTGCTTTAACGAGTTCAGGTTTAGAGCGCAGTGTAAAACAGATCTCTGTGTTCCCCGGAGAGCATTTGACAACAACCCTAAAGCTGCAGCTATTATACCACACCTGTGTGTGTGTGTGTGTGTGTGTGTGAGAGAGAGTAAGAAGCACTTTAAATGAGCTCTCGTCTCATATTTTCTGGAGATTAATGACCCATCTTACTCCTGTTCTTTGTTTAATGATTTTGTCCTGCATGTGGGATGGTAAATCTGCACTTCGTTTTTTTGGGATTTACCTCAGGGACAGAAAGAGTTAGCGAGCAAAACTTAGTGAGGTTATTTTTAGATTTTAGAAAACTTTCCAAATGTGACTAATAAGACCGTTATAGGTTTGTAGACAGCTCTGTAAGACATCACTGCTCTCGATGAAGGTTGTTTTAAACGAGGCAGTAAAATTCAAAGATACTACATTTTGACTGCTGAGACTCGGTCAAAAGACTCATTCAATACCAAAACATACACTTGTTGAAAAAGAAGTGCACTTAATAGTATTGAATGTGTACTTGTAGTGTACTTTGAATCTTACATTTAAAACTACACTTGAAGAAAATATAATATATATCGATATGAATCGTTACATAAGTGTACTTATAGTACACCAAGTGCTTTAGCCTACTTTAAAGTTCATTTTTTTAAAAACACCCAAGGAAGAGTGGAAACAAGAGGAAACAAGAATAATTAGTTATGAATACATGTGTTTTTCATTCAGTAAGAAAATGAATGGATTAAAAATTTAATTAAAAATGATCCCGATACAAATATAGGCCTATTTGTATGTTTATGCTTATTTTAAGCAATGTGTTGTTAGCTTAGCAACATGCTAACATCCCAGAAATCCAGCTGAAATGAGGCTAAATGTGTGTGTGTGTGATTAGAGGTGCGTTACAGTGTTTCTGTGTGTTTAATATCAGATTTGTTAAGATAACAACACTTTCTGCAGAACTGGTGAGGCGTGAGATCTCAGCCTAAGGATTGTGGGTCAGATAATGTTTCACTTGTCTGTTTTGAGCTGGCCGGGCCTCCGCAGAGCGTCTGACACCACTATAAGGCAGTAAAGTGGTTTAGGACTTCTGGATGACTTTCATACAGATATCCTGCCAAAGGTTTCTACAGGTCCGTATAGCTACAGGCTGTTTCAGTTACTGATGCTGTATATGGCTGCGTCTCCCACAATTCATCTGATCACCGTCATATGTAAAGACTTAGCACGTGTCGTATGTAAATGCTGCCAGACCTCTGACTCACGCTCTCTGAAAAGCAGTTTGTGTAACACATTGTGCATCTCGTAACTGTGTTGGGATGCGGCCGACAACACCAATAGATTTACACTAAACGAGTCTTTCAAGCAAGATGAGGGAGGATAATTAGCTATTAAAGGAAAAGTTCACCCAAAAATAAAAATTTGCTGTAAATGAACTTATCTTCAGGGTATCTAAGATGCAGATGAGTTTGTTTCTTCATAGGATTTAGAGAAATTCAGCATTACATCACTTGCTCACCTGTGGATCCTCTGCAGTGAATGGGTGCCGTCAGAATGAGAGTCCAAATACATGATAAAAACATCACAATAATTCACAAGTAATGCACAGCACTCCATTGCATCAGCTAATGTCTTGTGAAGGGAAAAGATGCGTTTTTGTATGACACAAATCTATCATTAAAGCATTTTAACCCTTGCTTCTGGAAAAAATTCAAGTCCATAATCATTAATAATGCTTCCAGCACTGAAAAAGTCCATTCTCTGTTGTCCTCCTCTCACATCAAAATCCACTGACATATTTGTGTATTTGGATAGAGGACTTAAATTAAAAAAAGTCTTAATAATGAATTTGTTTCTTACAAACATGCAGCTTTTTTCTTCACAAGATGTTAACTGATGGACTAGAGTGGTGTGGATTATTGTGATGTTTTTATCAGCTGTTTGGACTCTCATTCTGATGGCACCCATTCACACACCCATTTTGTCTTGTTTCCAGTACAACTATCTAAACATTCTAAAATCAAGATTCACATGAGAAGCAAAGTGACATTCGTCTTGATTTCTGAAAAAAAAAAAAATGTTTTTTTTAAAAGATTGAGTTAGTTTATGCTTAAAAACAAGAACAAACGGTGTAAGTTGAAGATATTTTTCTTCTTTTAAACAAATTCACTTAAGTTTTGATATTTAATTTTCTTTCTCATGTGAATGCATATTGTTTTAGGAATTTTCAGGTATTTGTAAACGCAAACAAGACAAAACGTAAACATTTTTTTTTTTTTTTTGGAAGGTGTACATTTATACAAATGCCTCAAAATGAATGAAAAACTCTATATGTCAACACACACCGGCATTTAGATCCACATCACTGCATATAATCATAAATAATGACACTAATTAGAAGCGGAAACAGTTATGGACTAATGGAGGGCCAGCGGTTAGTGTGTGTGCTTGTATTTGGAATGAAGCACTAGTATACTGCTTAGTGTGCAGTAAATACTGCATACTATTTCTTTAAAAACAGTATGAGAAACAAAAATTTATATATCATGCAATATGCATTCATAATAGTTTTAAAAAGCTGGAAACAGAAGATCAAGTCAAGCACATTGCATTGTGGGATACAGCAACCTGTAGTGCGCATTTTGGTTATGCATATATTTTACTCAAACTATGCATAGTATGCATGCTACATAATTCAAATAATAACAGAGGTATGCAATTCTGAACAGGGATTGTTGTGAGTATAGTATGCAGCTTGACCGCTTTATCAGTAAACGACCAGCAGGCGGCGCTGTTTCTCTACAGCATTATATGCGACCATTCACAGATTGCAGTGTTGATCCAGTTCAGTCTAATCTAATAAGAATTATAGTAACACAAACACACATAATGACCTGTATTAAGATGATGCATGCCCAAATAAATAATACTGAAATGCATGATGCATGAATTTACATAAACAATTTAAAATAAAATGTGTACAATGACTCACTGAATCTCTCGTATCCACGAGATTAAACGCTCGTGCGTGGATGTTAGAAGGAAAAGAAAGAGACTGGTCCCCCGGCGCGTCCCAAAAACAAAGTTTCCCACCAAACTCAGAGGCTGGAATAATCCTATAAATAATCCAAAAGCACACGTGTTCTCAAATTAGCACTGGCAAGTCCTGCGCGCGTCTACCGTGGCTCGGCTCTCCGTGTTCAGGAGTTTTTGCACACTCAAATCAGTTCTCTCACAACTGTCAAAGCGTGCAGGGGGGTAACTGCCCCTCCTTCACCGGGACGTCCCGGGAAAAACACTCACGCAAGAGCTCACGGGAGACCCTCGAGCCGCGTGACGTCATCCGCGGCCGCTCAGTTTACCGGGACACACCGATAAATAAATGGGAAAACATAATGAACCTGACTGAATTCTTTAAATAAACTGACTTGAAATAAGGTTTGTAGACAAATATGAATTGCCTAAAATGCATGCCCATGTCTTCACGATCATGAAAAAACGTTGCTAGATTTGTGTGTTTGTGTATAATGAAAACAATTAAATTCTATATTTAAAAAGCTTCCCAAAAATTACATCTTCAAAAACTTGATAAACTATTTTTTCTTTAAAACTATTTTTTATTAATTATTACACTGTTTTAAGCTTAATATATTTAAGTATTTTTTATTTTTTATTTTTTTCAGTAAAACCCCCCATAATTTTACATCGTCCGTTTTAATAGTTACGAAACTTTAATTTCATATTAACTGCTCCATATATAACGTTCGAAGGCTTACCGAAAGTGTAATCAAAGAAAATCCCCATGCCGATAACAATACACGTTCACACTCACCCTATTAATAAAATCACGTGGCCACGTCGCGCTGAGCTCGAGACCATTCGATCCACCTGACGCGCGCTGTGACGCGCTTCTCCATCGCTGCCATTTCTTATCAACTCTTCTTCTCTCTGATAAAGAGCACCGCGCGGTCAAAATCTCGATGCTCCCAGTGATCCGGCTGGCGAGGAATGAGATGCTTTTGGGCGTTTTTCTCCTGCTTTTTATTCCGCGCTTCCTGTGGAACTCAGGAATTGGACGGACAATCCCAATGCGGAAATCCTGCAAGTGTTTGGAGCTGATAAACCCTCTGGCTGCACAAACACTCATGCCCCTCAAGTCTGTCCTCGGCTAATCACGTCTCTGTGGGTCCACAAACACACTCTGGTGGTCTGCAGAAACAGCGCCAGTTTGGCTCTGTGATTTCATCTACTAATATTAGGAATATTTACAAGAGTATGCAAGTGAAACGGTGCAGGTGGCACCTTCAGGAGAGATTCCTGTCTGATCTCACCCTTAAAATTACATTTGCTGATTTAGCCTGGTTAATTCATTGTCATACTTTCAGGAACTCCCTATATATATATTTATATGTTTTTAGAAAAATTAATAATAAATAAAATAAATCTTAGCCAGCAATATCTGTGGAAGATGCTAGATTTTAATAATTAAGTCATCACATAAGTCTTTCCAAAAACATTTTGTCACAAAAAAAGGTATGTGCTAAAAAACATTTATTCCTAAATTTAGATTTATGTATTTGAATTGCATACAAAATTCCCAACCATTTGGATTACACAGTTTTAACAAAAAATAGTAATGCAAAATTGTGGCATTGTTTATTTGACTATTTGATCTATTTAATTTTATTTAAATAATCTTATTTTCAAAATGCATTTACAAAAACTGCTTAGAATCAGCATAATAATAAATAAATTATAATATTTAGTTACAAAAAATGAACATGGTTCAATGCAGCTGTGGAACAAGTGATATTCAGTTGCAATAGTCAGTAGATTTACTGATGGTTATTGTGTATTTAAAACAAAAATCTGTCATTTATGTACGGCTGACAAATACACTACACATTTATTAGTCTGTTTATATTTATTAGTCTGTATAATCCAAATTGATTTTTGTGCAGTTAAAATACTGTACATAAATCTTAAATTTTGTCTACTCCTGTGTGTGTGGTATGATGTGACATCATTTGGATTATTTTATAGTTTTTGGGGGGGCTCGACCATATAATTCCCCTTGAAGTCTGATTTATTTCTCCATTTGTCGCCCACAAAAGAAAGACAGTCATACCGGTCTGGAAGGACATGAGGGTGAGTGAATGATGACAGTATTTCCATTTTGGGTGAACTGTCGCTTTAAGTGTTGTTAATGGCTGTGGGTGGGGGTAATGAGTTATGGGTTGGTGATTTGAACCATCAGATTAAATCAGAGCAGAAAACTGGTCTGGTGACATTGACATTGTAATGCTTACAGGTAGAGCTGAAACAACGAATCGATTTAATCGATTAAAATCGATTATTAAAATAGTTGTCAACTAATTTAGTAATCGATTCGTCGCTAAATAAATTTTATTTGCCATAAGCGGCTCATTTCGTGCATATTTCAAATCTGCGGTGACCAAAGTGTGGCAGTAATGAGCCACCGGAGGTTTTACTCAGCCAGTACAGCAGGTGAAGTAGCGAATAGCCAATAGCTGGCCTCGTTTTATGTCACGTGCTTCCCGAACAGCGTCTCTGCAGTATTCAGCGGGAAGTGGGAGTACTTTACTTTGAGCCTTCAAAATGAAGAGTAACCTGTAAACTCTGCACTACTGAACTGTTTAAGGGGCCGTTCACATATCGTGTCTTTTGCGTGCTCAAGTTCGTTATTTCCTATGTAGGCGCGCAGTATGCACTCTCATAATGGAAGCGACGCGGTCGCGACACGCACGCGGTGCGATGCGCCCGTTTTTCCAGGCGCGTCCACACCGCATCCATTTATCCTTTGCTGAAATTTCCGGGTCTTCATGGAGAGGGCACGTAATGGAGAGGGCACGTCATGGAGAGAGCACGTCATGGTTGCTTAGCAAAGGCAGACGCCTCAGGGGCGCGTCTGCACGAGCGCTTTGGAAAGAAGGAGAAAGCGGCGCGACTAGCGTTTTCCACGCGTTTTTAGGTGCGATATGTGAACGGCCCCTAAGAATTTTATTTGTGCAGATTCTCCAGTACAAGGTTGTTTGCAAATGTTTAGTCGTAAAAGCTGATAACATTGCTTTTTAACAGTTAACATTTAAAGCTTTACAAACATGTTATGTGATCAGTTTGTCGTTTACCAGTTCATAATTCAGACTTGCAGCCTAATTATGACTGAATGAGAGGTAAATGTTTGAGTATATTTAAAATGCACTTCTTTTCTAAGTATTCACTGCTCTTTTTCACACAGCAGGTTTTTTGTGTGTGTCCCAATTTTTTTTTTCTGGACAACCTTCTGATGGATTTTACTTTAAATTGTGAGTTCCATTCAGGTTTCATGCCATTGCCACTTTTTTTCGAAGGATTGTTTACAATTTCACAGCATAAGCTATAAAGCTTTTTCCCAGTAAATAATAAAATACAATGCAGTGCAATTTTATTCTGTTTTATCCTTATACTTCGTGAAAATATGTTCTCAAAGATTCCTTAAGCTTTGTTTGGGATGTTAAACTACTTTAGGAGCTCTAAGGACTGCCATGGTGAAAACAATATTTGAAATCTCCTTGTGAATTTTGCTAGAGTATGGGTCAGTGTTTTGATTGCAGAAGAGTTCGACAAAGGATTACTAACATAATAAAACAACTCCAGGTATATTTTTGATGAGGATCTGACAATGCAAAATGGTTAAAATCTCTTAAAAATCTATGCTGAATGATAAAGACCCTTTATTAATAATTTACTTGGGGAAAAAATGGAAAAAACTAAAATATAAGTACATAAACCGATTAATCGATTAATCGTAAAAATAATCGACAGATTAATCGATTATCAAAATAATCGTTAGTTGCAGCCCTACTTACAGGGTTTAATCAGTTTGTGATGTGCATTCTGATGCACACACATGGTGGAGTTGCAAAGTTTTCTCTGATTCACGTATTTATTGTATGTGTTAGGGAATGAAAGAGCCTGATTCTGAATGTATTAGTCCAAATAAGTGGAGGAAATGGCTCTGCAATGCGTTTCCTGTGAATCAGGAAGCAGGAAGTGTGTGGAAGAGGACGATTGTGCTTTGGGTCATGGTGAACAATGAGAGTAAGAGCTTAAAGGAAAGAGTCCTGCGTCAGCATGTGAGCCGGGCGAGAAAGAGACGGATGGGATTCAGAGAGTGAGAGCTGAAGAGAATGAGAGGAGACAAAATTATCTGCTGTTCATTTCACATATTCATTTACTGTGTATCATAAAAGCCACATAACAACTTTGTTGGCTTCTGCCATTGATTTGATTGATTAATCTGGGTTTCACAACAAAATATATTTGAATTGTTTATTCAAAATGAGGAAGAAAGGGAGGGCATTATATAAAGTAAATATTATTGTAATGGACAATCAACTTCTCATTTCCATAATCCTGTGTGTAAAACTGTGTATTTATTTGTGCTTTGACTGAGACATTTGGGATTTCCTGTTTTAAAATCTCAGGTTGATCTGTCTATCTGTCTCTGTCTATCTATCTGTCTGTCTCTGTCTGTCTGTTTATCCGTCTCTATCTATCTATCTATCTATCTGTCTGTCTGTCTGTCTGTCTATCTATCTATCTATCTATCTATCTATCTATCTATCTATCTATCTATCTATCTATCTGTCTGTCTGTCTGTCTGTCTGTCTGTCTGTCTGTCTGTCTGTCCGTCTCTATCTGTCTGTCTATCCGTGTCTGTCTGTCTGTCTGTCTGTCCGTCTCTATCCGTCTCTATCTGTCTATTTGTCTGTCTGTCTGTCTGTCTGTCTATCTGTCTGTCTATCTGACTACAATCTAATATCTAATTGGTTTTTATAGAAATAAAAAAAAAATTTCACCAAAGATGCATTAAATTGCATTACATTGATCAAAAGTGACAGTGAAGACATTCATATTTTAAAAAAATGTATTATTTATTATTTCTCTTTTTACTTGTTTTGGGTAGGTTTCTATTTCAAATAACTTTTGTCTTTTGGACTTTCTATTCATTAAAGAAACCTCAACAAATGGCGATTTACACAAAAATATCAAGCAGCATGTGTTTCAGTATTGGTAAATGCATTTTAGAATGATTTCTGAAGGATCATGTGACACTGAAGACTGTAGTAATGATGCTGAAAATACAGCTTTGATCACAGGAATAAATTACATTTAAAAATATATTCAAATAGAAAACCTTTATTTGAAATTGTAATCATATTTCATAATTCTACAGGTTTTACTGTATGGTTTGATCAAATAAATCAAGCCGTAGTGAGCAGAAGAAAAATATTACAAAAATCTTACTGACCCCAAACTTTTGAACTGCTGTATATCAGTAAATGATGTTTATAGATCCTGCTCTGCAATCATATTTCAGATCTCAGTGGTGAATCATTATTATTTGACAGTATAAACTCTTTAAAATCCTCTAACTCAGCCGTTTTGCACAATCCTGTCAAACAGAAACAAACAGGAACCTGCTGTCACACATCACCACTGGAAAAGACGATGGTGTGTGTGAGCACATATGGTTTTACATGTGTGAGTGTGTTTGTGGAAATATGTCAGATTGGCTCAATCATTATAGCAACTGGATTCCTCAGTGCTGAGGGAAGCAATGGAACAGCCAAACACACACACACACACACACACACACACACACACGTATAGGCTACAATACACTCATAGTGCTTCATGGAATATCTGTGTCAACATTGATTTTCAGAGAGAAGTGGAGAACTTTCCTCAGTTTAGATGCTGTCTGCAATTTACATTCATATTTAAAAACTGTAGCATTACTTCCTAATTTATGCATTTGCAGACACTTTTATCCAAAGCAACTCACATTGCATTCAGGATATACATTTCATTAATTCATGCACTCCCTGGTAATCTAAACCAAAACCTTGGCATTGCTGTCTGTGCCAACTCTTTACAGTAAAAAGTGAAGTTGAGGAGAAGTACAGAATCTAAAAAAAAAAAAAATCAAGTTCTTCCAAGGAAAATGTTTCTGTTATTCGCCCTCTCTATTTATTAGATGTACTATAGTCTTACACTACTGTACATTGTCAACTATTTTTTTACCAAAGATTTTTAGGAGAAACATCTTGGACAAAGTTGATACTTTAATGAATCATAAACGAGAAATTCATTATCTAAGAGTGGTTTCTGAGTAATGTTCCTCTGGGAGAGAACATTAGAAAATGAGAGTAAAAGAGAGAAGAAAAGAGAAATAAACTGAGTGAAAGACAGAACATGTGTCTGTTGTTCCTGAACTCACATTGACTCCTGGACTTCACAGTGTTTAGACACTGAATCCCTTCAGTAACACACATGCAGTGGATAGTATGTGTTTTTTAAACTCTCTCTCCCATTGTTTCTTTCACTTATTTAACATGTTAAGTTACTGCACAGTTTATACTACATAGTGCCGACTAAATACACTTTAGTGCCTAGAGTGTGAAAAACAGTATAAATAAAACTACTGTTAAATATAACCCTACTCAGCATGGAAGTGTGTAGACAGTAGTATTCTGAATTGCTGTCACATGATCTCACATCTTTTCTATTTGATCATTTGAATTCAGTGTATGTGAAAATGTCTTTACTCCTGGGAGTCTGGAAAATAAGTAAATCAAAAGTTACAAATCATATTAAATACCAATTATTCATCGCACTTGAAATATAAGGTTATGTGTATGCATAGTATACAGAGCCGGTGTCAGCAAGAAAAGAATTGATTTTTTTTTAAATGTATCACAGTTTCCACATATTCCACACATTTCAAATATGAAGCAGCACAACTGTTTTCAACAGTTATAATAATAATAGCAATTAAGGATGATTTCTGAAGGATCATGTGACACTGAAGACTGAAAATACAGCTTTACATCACAGGAATAAATTACATTTTAAAGTATATTCAATAGAAAACAGTTATTTTAAATTGCAAGAATATTTAATAATTGTAAAGGTTTTTACTGTATTTTAATCAAATAAATGCAGCCTTGGTGAGCACAGGAGACAAAAAACTAAGTCCTACTTTTCAGTGGTAGTGCACATACTTACTTCTTTCATATATAATAGTTAGTGTGTCCTTCCAGACATGTGTTTGGAGTTTAGCCGCTCAGTTTTCATTCACGCATGTTATTGCAGCTCAGGTGCTGACACAGCGAATCAGAGGTCATGCTTTTCATCTCAGTGCTAATTCTCACAGATGATTGGCTTTCTGCACTGTTATGAGTTCCATAAGGAACCAATCAGAGGTTCATTAAAATTCATATCCAAATATCTGCTTGACCAGACTTGTAATGCATTGCATTTTAGTTCAGTTAAACAACTGATCTGTGTATTTGTGTTTATAATGTATGTTATGCATTACCATAATTCCCCCAGGTGTGTGTGTTTGTGCATGTGTGTTATTTTAGTTAATAGTTCTGCTGACAGAAAGTCACAGATAGTGACAGTTCTGACACGTTTTTAATGAACCTCGCGCCCTGGATGTGTGACTTCATGAGGTGCACAGTGTGTGAGTGTGTTTTAGGGTGATTTTAGGATTGATGGTCTCAGGGTGCTTTCAGTTTAAGCTGTCAGTGTTGAGTTTATGATATCACTCTTACTATATGAAAAAATAACAAAGCAAATAACGTGTTGTTTTCACTCTTTTTACCTCATGCTAGGGAGAATGTACCAGGTTTATTACTGAAACCATAAAAAAGCATTTTTGTAACGCTAAATTAAATTAAATAAAATGAAATATACAAAAACGTATTATATTTCAGCTAGTTGTCAAGATTTTTTTATTTTTAATTTTCATTTAGTTTAACCTGATGTAATTAGATAAATAAACAGAAAAATTATTAAGCTAAAAAATAAAATAAAAATATCTAAAGATAAAAATAAAAATCTAATTATGATTCAATGATACTAAAATAGCACTGTTTACATTTACTTATTTGACATTTTTAAATGATTATTCTGGTGATTTGTTTTTGTGTGAATGAAGTTTTATTTCATAACACTTTATAACAAGATTTTATTTTTTTTAGCATTGGTTAACATGATGAAAAATCCTTCTAAAGAATTTAATAATCTTAGTATTATTTTCAACATTTCTAATGCACTATTCAAAATCTAAAGATGTACCTGATAATATTATTTAACTAACATTAATTGAACTAACAATGAACAGTATATTATTAACTAATGTCAACAAAGATTAATTCTGTAACAGATGCATTGCCAAATGCAGGAAATGCATTGACTAACGTTAAGTAATAGGACATTATTGTAAAGTGTTATTATTTATTATATAGTGTTATCAAGGTATTACTATTTTGTGTTGATTTTATTTTATTTTCATATGTGATGTTCTATATTTTCAAGGACATTTTTAACAAATTGGGTTTCAGAAATATAGCCTGCAAGCACAGACATAAATGTATGTTAAATTGCACAATACAAAAACATTGCGTGCTGATCTGAATTGGGTTGTTCAACAGAAAGAATTATGTTTCTCTCTCTCTCTTTCTCACACACAGACACACACACACACACACACACACACACACACACACACACACACAGTGATATTAATGTTGGGTGGAAAATGTGCAGTAACCCTCAAATCACTTCAGTGCTGACAGACGTTTCCTACAGAGAAAGAAGCACGTCTCACACACAGACTGTGAATACTGAAAATACAGAGTCATGTTGACTCAAACACCACATTTCATGTTTACGTGACAACTGTATGCATTGAGTGAGCTAGACAAGAATGAAACAAGATGTTGATAGACTTCTGGGTCTTTCCATTCACGTCTCTGAGGAATTATATTGCAAAGCTTGGAAATAAAGTCAGGAACAAAGACAGGAAGTGATGTCAGCATGGCTGCCCTCCTGTGTGGCCAACAGTACTGAATCCTGAAACACACCCACCAAAAATATGCTGCCACTGACTTTCTATTTCATTAGTTCAGTAGTATCTGCAGTTTAGAGGGATAGTTCAGCCGAAAATTAAAATTCTGTCATCATTTACTCAACCTAAAGTTGTTCCAAACCTGAATGAGCTTCTTTCTTCTGATGAACACAAAAGAAGATATTTTGAAGAATGCTGGTAACCAAACAGTTGACGGTGGCCATTGACTTCCATAGATTTTTTTTTTTTTTTCCCATGGAAGTGAATGGCTACCGTCAACCGTTTGAGTTTGCATTTTTGATTGAATTGTGAAAAGATGGAATTAGGTTTATTATCAAAAGCTAAAACTATTTAAAAAAACAATAAAATATAAAAAAAATTATATAATAAACTTTTTTATTTTAGCTATATTTGTTAAGCCAACTTTCAGATTTTTGTTTAGTTCAAGATAAAGTACTAAAATAACTCAAACTTAATAAAATAAAATGAAAAGCTGAAGCTTGATAAAATAAATGAAGACGTTTAAAAACAAACACACAAGTAATAGAAGTGACAAAAACAACAAAATTACAAGAACTAAACTTAAAATTAAAATGAAAACCAAATCTGAAAAGAAAATCTTATTGAAAAAATATTAACAAGTTAACAACAACTAAAATAGTTTATCAGTAATACTAAAATCAGCAGAGAGGAAGAAGCTGAAGGCAGTTTATTTGAAGAAATGTTATGCAGAGAGCGTGCAGAGGATTGCATTTCACTCAGAATGGCAAAACTAATGTTACACAAAAAGCAAACAGCTGTGGTACACCGCAGACAGACATACAAAATGATGGTGACATCATGGAGAAAGTGAATCAAATTGGATGTTTTATTATTCGATCATCAATTTGAGATTGCACAAAGAGACTGTAATCTGTTAAATTGCATAAACATCCACTGACCTCAAAAACGTTGAAACCTTACTCACTCTCAGGCCATCCAAGATGCAGATGAGTTTGTTTCTTCATCAGAACAGATTTTGAGAGATATAGCATGACATCATTTGTTCACCAATGGATCCTCTGCAGTGAATGGGTGCCGTCAGAATGAGAGTCCAAACAGCTGATAAAAACATCTCAATAATCCATAAGTAATCCACACATCTCCAGGCCATTAGTTAACATCCTGTGAATGGAAATCTGTGTGTTTGGAAGAAACAAATCCGTTGTTAAAGCTTTTAAATATTACTTTTGTCCGTAATTGATAATAACGTTTCTTTTAGTGGAAAAGTCCATCCCCTGTTGTTCTTTCACATCAAAACCCACCCACATATTTGTATAAAACTCTTTTTGCTTGTAATCGGTGCTTGTGCATATTTCTCTCCTGATTCAGACAAGAAGACCCCCCAACCCAACCAACCCCCGCCCCCCCCCCCCCCCCCCCCCGCCGGAGAAAGCAATATCATGAACAGAGGACTTTTTTGAAGTTAAATGTCTTAATGGTGGATTTGTTTCCCACAGTCATGCAGCTTTTCACTTCACAATTAATGGACTGGAGTGGTGTGGATTACTTGAGAAACAAGCTCATCTTCATCTTGGATGGCCTGAGGATTAGTATTTTCAGCACATTTTTATGTTTGGGAGAACTACTCCTCTGTACACAATCACATCCACCCCTCGTGCTTGGTCTGCGGTGAAGGACCTCTGTTCCCGTCCAGTGGGCTTGTGTTTGTGTTTGTGTGGGAGTGGGTTGATTTACTCTGTGTTAACAGTAGCACAGAAACAGCTCTGGACTTACAGGAGTGTGTGCTGGTGTTGTTCTGTGACTCTGTGTTGTCAGGTGTATGTCGTAGCGTCTCGTCTCAGCTCCACCTGTGATTTATTTATTTTTCTTTCTCTCCCTCCTGCTGTTTTTCTTTTCACTCGTTATTCTGGGTCGCTTCTCTTCGTAACTTCCTTCTCTTGGCCTTTTGTTCCTGCTCTCAGCATGTGGACCCAGATGGCAAAGACCTTAAAACAGACATATTCCCAC
Organism: Carassius gibelio; assembly: GCF_023724105.1. NCBI lineage: Eukaryota > Metazoa > Chordata > Actinopteri > Cypriniformes > Cyprinidae > Carassius > Carassius gibelio. The sequence continues at coordinate 24,038,436 of NC_068416.1, read as the reverse complement.
AGATACACACTCTAGCGCTGCCTCTGAACCCGATCCATGGGCTTTATTAACTTATCATATGGGACTCATATTGAACTAATGTCAGTCATCATGAAATCACCTTCACGATATACTGTATAGCAACTGTGGAGTGATTTATCTACTTATGTTATTATGTTGTACTGCAAAGGATTTTATTTTGAAAGATTTAATTTCTATAATATTATATATATATATATATATATATATATATATATATATATATATATATATATATATATATATATATATATATACTATATACTATAAGTATATATATACTATAAGAATATTTCATTAAAAATAAATATGAATATCTTTCAAAACATGATATAAATATAAATGTAAAATAAAAAAACTTAATGTAAAATTATGTATGTGTGTATATATAGTACATTACTTTTATACATTTTTGTTTAGATTTATGTATAAATAATTTTATATTTTTTATCAATATTTATATTTTATAATACCTAATAAATATGAAGTCAAATCACCATATATATATATATATATATATATATATATATATATATATATATATATATATATATATATATATATATATATATATGGATTTTATATTTTTTATTATTATACCCATCTTTCTTTCTTTGTAGCTTGACTTTGAGTATAAATACATATTGCTAGAAATTAATATATATTTTATACAATATTACTTCACATTCTAAATAATACAGCTATATATAGGTACATATATATAAAGCTATGTGTAAGTAGTACATTATGTATTTTTTATACATTTCTAGATTATTTATGCATATTTTATTTACAATTGTGTGTGTGTGTGTGTGTGTGTATATATATATATATATATATATATATACAATTTTATATATATTTTTAATCTATATTCTAGATTTATTTATACATTTCTTTCTTTTTTAACAATATTTATATTTTATAATACTTAATAAATATGTATGTATATGTATATATAAATATATAATAATAATAAAAGTAATATAAACATATATAATAAATTATAATTTATGTAGTATATGTTCATAAAATGCACGCACTTTCAACTCCTGTTGTGTGCATGTTCATGTTTAGTAAAACATAAAAAAAGATCTGGACCAGAATGATCCATGTTTTAATGTTTACCAGATTGCAATATTATTAAAAATGTAACTAAGTTGCTTTATTCTTTCTGTCTGATCCCCCGTAGATTCACGTTGCTGCTTTATGGAGTTTCTTTCTACACGTTGTCACATCCATCTTCTTCTTCTAAGCCTGCAGGGTCAACATCACGTAACTGAGTGTGGTTTTTAATATCAGCCTGTCATTCAATATCTACACCGACTTTCATATGGAAGAAGAGAAGAGATATCACGAGAAAGAGAGACTCTTAAGAGTTACAGGGCTGTGAAATCCTGTCTGATGGCCCTCAGGATATAAAACTAATCACACACACACACACACACTCACTCACGAGGCCTGGATGAGCACGACGTCTACCGAGAGAAAGTGTCGGGTGCTGGAGGTCACGCAAAGGTCATGTGCACTGGGTGGTTCTTTCCTGTCCAGGGTAAAAGAGCCGCGAGACAGGACAGGATGTAGGCCATGAGGTCACTTCCTGCTGAGGTGTAAATTTAGCTGGTGGCTGTTGATGATGTTAGTTATCGGTTGGCATTTCTCTCCCACTCCCTAAAGTTTCCTCTAGCTTTCCTCAGGAGTTTCTCTGCACACTTACTCACATCCTCGCTGCATCCTGTCCACCATACATCATTTCCCCGCTGCATTCTGGGATGTGTTTTATGAGTGACTTTTTTATGCGCATGGTTTTTATTTTTCCATGGCAACAGTGGATGCTGTCAGCGGAAGTGTGACACCTTCCTGTAACATCATCATTTCAAAATTGCCCCTTCAGTCATGAACGGCTGCATGCCAGCATTTGCAGTTTCCACAGATAACTGAGAGATATTTTCAAAATATTTATGAAAAACATATTTAAAAGAACGTCTTAGCATGTTAAATATTATCATATTATTTTATGTAATTTTTATTGAAATAAATATAATATAAATAATACATTCTCATTCATTGTTTGTTTGTTTAAATGTTTCTTAAAGGTCATTTATGTTTTGGTGTTTTCAAATTCATTTTTTTATACTTTTGTCTAGTTTTCGGCTTCTCTGTCTCTTCAGGGTGGATCTTCATGATGTTGTTTGACAGTCGTGTGTTTCTGTGCGTGTGTGTAACAGGTGTGTACGTTTATCTGTAGCCAATGTCCACTTTCAACCGTCTACACTTCATTTATCATCAGGACACACTGATTCATGTGTTTCTCTTCTGTGAATATTGTTCCACTTTGAGATGGTAAAATAATTGAGTTTCTCTCACTCCTTCTTCATGTGTGTGTGTGTGTGTGTGTGTGCGTGCGTGCGTGTGTGGTGCAGATAAGAAGTCAGGCTCTCTGAGGTTACGTGACCCACAGTCTGTTTACAAACACAGCAGTCGACCCCCAATAAATCACTGTCTGCGAGTGTGTGTGTGTGTGTGTGTGTGTGTGTGTGTGTGAGGGAGGACAGGTGCAGCCAATGAAAATCTGTTCCCAAAGGAGCAGGTTTAAGATCAAAAGATCAGCTTCTTAATTTCTTGATGCAAAAAAAAGAATAAATAAATAAAGTTAATGCACATAATTCAGTGACACCTGTGTTTTTAAACCTGTGTGGAACTATTTGAATCTTTTTTTTTTTAATTAAAATGTTTAAATAAACAAAATAAATATTTAAATTTTAAAATAAATATGATGATCTATAAAGATAAATTAACTACTCCCCCTATTGGAAGAAAATCGCCGCACACAGTACATAAATAATAATAAACATAAATAAATGAATAAACTGGCTCTGGTCACCAACCTCCTATATAACATTAAATATTTACACTTTATATTTTTGCTTGCAAATTTAAAATAAACTACTATTTTTGAACAGACATCAAAAGAGAAACAATATATGTATACAGGCTAGATCTAGATACTTTAGACACGCATACATAGAAGAAATATATAAACAAAAAATATGTCCTAAATATTTCATATGCTAAATGTATGTTATAAACAACACTGTGTAGGAAATATGTTTTCCTAATGAAACATTTACATTGCTTAACCTTCAAATGCCAAAATATACAGCAATATTTGCTAGAAAGGGCTAAATAAATAAATAAATGTTATATAACTTAAAAATAACGTTTTAATCATTTTAAATCATTTTCATTTTTTGGTGTATTTATTAAAATTTAGAAAATTACATTTTTATCCCTTATGGGTATAGTGGTTTACATAAGTGTGTGTGTAGAGCAAGTGTGCAACAGTATTGTTTATTATAGTATTTTATTAGTGTATTTCTACTAATGTGAAGTGTGCTGCAAATATTGTGATTTCTATGATTTTGTAAAGTGAAGTATGCAGTTGATTTGTGTAGTCAGTATTGGTGTGTATATGAAGTGTTTAGTGCTCATTTGGTGTTTTTAACACTAGAGCTTGACTGGTGGAGGATGAATGAACTGACGGGACAATCCTGAGACTTCACAGAGGAAGAGGGGAGGACAGATGAAAGAGGTCAGAGGGACAGAGAAAGGGTTAAAGCTGAGCGCTCGCTCTCTCTGCTTCACCTCTCTGAGCAGAGATTCATGAACATTCAGCTGCTAATCACTGTTTAAACACACTTCAGCGCACACACACACACATTGATCTGGTCCTCACGTATCAATCCAAGACCTGTTCTGCAGAAAAATAAGACTTTTAACCTTTCAACTTCCTCACATCAAATCTGAAATATCTCTCAAACGTTGACGTTTTAGAATTTACTTAGAATTTGTTTCATTTTTGTCCTTGACAACAGGAAATCATCTTTCACTTGTTTTCTAGAAAAAAATAACCTACTTTCGGGAAAGGAACAATATGAAGGGAAAGACAAAAGGACAAAAACATGTTCAACATGTTTATATTTCCAGCTCGGCTGAAGTCAGATGATCAGATCACTGTGCCCCAGACTGCCAGACATGAGCGGGAATATCAGGAAATGGCATCTCAGTTTCCTGTTTCTTCCAGAGAAAGCCTCAATCCATCCCTCTCTATCTCTTGTGTTTCTCTATCTGTGATGAAAAACATATCTGTGTTACCCTGTGGAGGGAATGTTTCCAGATCAAAAACAGTCTAAGTCGCAGTGCTGTCTTCCTTTAAACACCATGAACGCGTCTGTTAACTGACCCTGAGGCCGGCAGACCCCTGGCCTTCTGCTCTAGAAACATTACAAGATAAAACCATCCATCCTCAAAGCAGATTCAGATTCCAGATCTTCAGAGCCTTGACAATAAGACACGACAGCTCTGGTCAACAATCATCTGAGAGTAACTCTTCACCTCTCCATAAGCTTTACAATGTGAAGGGGACTTTAGGGCCATTAATGTAGGTGAGGAGAAAAGAAAGGGTCAGACATGTGGAAGTCTGGAGAAAAGAAAGCGGTGAGGTTAAGAAGTTATTGAGCTTGTGTGGGTTTTGTTTTTTTAAATAGAGATCTAGAAAAATCATGTTTTTATTCAAATAGTATATAAAATATATATAAATGTGAAATGGCTAGATGTATGAAAACAAATATGGTCTTTCAGAGCAGCAGCAGCAGCACGTGACAAAAACAGGACGTGTCTTAATAATACTTTTAATCAGGATTTGTCGCCATCTGCTGGTTATTATGGGAATCGCTATGGGTTTTCAAGCACTTCAAATGGAAAAAAAAGAACGTATTACTGTAACACTAACGCATTATACATAATTTATTAATATATAATTTATTTATATTAAATTCTATCAAAGGTAGCACGGTATTACCATCTGATACATCTTTATATCATAATAACCATCACAGAATTTTTTGTAAAGGGCTGAGAAAATGTTACATCCCCAAGTTAGGAATGTTTAATGCTCCAATAATTAATAATAAAGAAAATAATAAAAATACAAAGAGTGAGAGGGGACGTTTGGGGGCTTTATTTAATAATTAATTAGGATCATAAAGAAAAGATTATTAATAAATAAAAACAGATATAGTTCTCTTATAATTGTAAAGTTTGGGGGCCATAATCTAATGAATAATTAATGAGAATAATAATAAAAAATACAAAAAATAAATAAATTTTTAATTTATGAATACAAATACGAAAAATATCCAAATTGTATAACAAGAGAGAAGAATGATGTGTTTTTAGTCTAATGTTGAAAAAAAATTAATAAGATTAAATTACATGTAATTACTTACATTAATATGACCATTTAAAATGATTCAGTCACATATTTATATGGAGGGGGAAACGATAACATATAACGATGTATAAAATATTAGTAACACTCACTGATCTATTATAGAGAATTTAGAACACTGGTAACAGTTTAGAACGTTCGGTGTTCGTCACGCTGCTGTCATGTGACAGTCACGTGACTTAACTCCAGCTCACTTCCGGACTGAAGAGAGGAAGAGAGGAAAAGTTGCCCCTCGGGAGTGAAAAAAGTTTTATCTTTCGATTAATTCCTTGAAAACTAGAAACGCAGCATCGTTAAATCTCATCTGCGTTTATCGGAGCATAAAGAAGGTCGCGGTGCTGTAGTGATCGGTGTGAATGTTCGGGATGTCAACCAACAATGTGTCGTATAACGAGCAGGGCTCGCTGGAGTCCGGGGTGGACGCTGCGCACGAGAACAGCAGCATCCCCGCGAGCGTCAGCGGAGGACTCTTCAGCGCCGACTACAAGAAGTAAGAACCCCGGAACACACACTCACATGATCTGCATTAATATGCTGTTCACTTCCACAGTGGTTCCTGTGTGAGAACTGTAGTCAGAGCATGTGAGGAAGAATGTTTTTGCGTATGTTTGGGTGTCCTGTGGACACGCCTTCTTTTTGCGAACTGCTCATTTGGGTAACGTTACTTAAACATATTGTAAGGTTGGAACTATTCTGCTTCATTTGAGAGATCAGCTGCCTGTGTTATATCTGCATGGAGAGCAGGTTAAGCAGCCTTAAAGAGTTATTACTTAAATGCCAGTGTGAGAGAGTTTTGGGTCAGTTCACAGTTTTGTCACTTTACAATACAGCATTTTTATCAGGCTCCTATGTGTACGTTTGGAATTTCACTTTAATGACATGAAATAGTTTATTTTCATTGCCATTAAAGTGAAAAAACTGAACACAGAAACATAGAAGCATGAGAAAAAAATACTGATTTTAGAAGAACATTTCAGACAGCTCTTCATTTGCTTTTCTGTCTTTTTCATGGTTGATGCAAAATCATCACAAAGATATTATGTACCTGGCTGACATTATAGAGTTTTGTTAATTTTGCGAACATGCCTTGTGTGAGAGTTTTGTTTAAGAATGTAATAAACTACTTCATAGCAAAAGTGTCTATTATTGAGTTAAATTACAATTACAGCAAAAGTATGTTTATAAATTAATGAAATTACATTATTAATATATAGCACATCTGCACGTATCAGAGGATAAATAAGGGTATAGATGGATAAATAGATACACACATTGGCCTGTTATTTTAATTAAATATGAAATATTTCTAGCAAGACTGGAGATATATTGCTAGTAATATTTATTAAATGTGCATGATAATTAATTTGATGTATAATATTTATATACAGATACATAAACAAATGTGTACTGTATATAGGCAAATAGTTTTAAATGAAAAAAAAAAAATTGAAGAAAAAAACTGTAACCAAACTTATTAAATCTGTGTGTGTGTGTGTGTGTGTGTGTGTGTGTATATATATATATATATATATATATATATATATATATATATATATATATATATATATATATATATATATATATATTAGGGCCGGGACTTTAACGCGTTAATTGAGATTAATTAATTACACAAAAAATAACGCGTTAACTAAGATTAATTAATTACAGAAAAAAAATTCCCGCATTTTTAATAACACCGCGGAACGTTTCTCACTGGATGAGTTTCGGCGGACCGATTATACTGAAGCACCAACTAGCGTTCGCTTCGCATATCACCGCAGCACATCGAACCTCAAGTATCACCTCAACGCAAAACATATAGCAGCTAGCGTGGACTTTACACTTTATGTTGAACTATGTATTATTTTGTTGGTGCAACTGGCAGTTTATGTTGAACTCTTTATTGTTTTGGCCAAGGTTATTGAGAGTTGGACTTAGTATGTTATGGCCTCTGAAGCAACAGAGAGATGTTTTCTAATAGTCAGTGTTTCCAATGTTCTGAATGTAATTGACAGTCTTGTGTTTTACTTAAAAAAAACACTTTACAGAAGGTTCCAGCACCTATAAGCTTCCTGAAATTCTGAAATGTACTATTTCTAAATTGTTTCTAAATATGCTATTGCTACACTTAATGGCAAAAATTTCACTGGTCTGCTAGACTTGGTTGAACAAAAATAAACAATATTTTGTTGCTTAAGCTTATGTATTTAGTCATTATTCAATGGTATACTATAAATCCATGTGAAAAAAAAAACTTCTCATTGTTCTCAGGTCAAATATTTATATGCGATTAAAATTAATTAATTTCGATTAATTAATTACAAAGCCTCTAATTAATTAGATTAATTTTTTTAATCGAGTCCCGGCCCTAATATATATATATATATATATATATATTGTGTGTGTGTGTTGCTAAAAAACAATCCCATAATTCTCTGGTGGTGTTTCAACATTTTTAATCTTGTGTTGTCTTGTAATCTCATGTCCTCCTCCTCCTCTAGGGGTCAGTATGTCGTAGTATCAGAGCACTATTTTAACTTTTGATGCCGATATCACATCAGTATTAGTGAAACTAAACCTGGCTCACTCTGGCTTCTACGTGACACTATTGTTCCCGCTAATGCGTTTCATAAGGTGCTGCCTGGAGCTCACGGGACTGGACTGATCTACACACTGTGTTTGTCTTCTCCAGACTCTTTGTGGTTGACAACGTCAAACCCTCATGTCCACGTCCTATGGGATCTCAACTCCGTTTAGCTCTAAGGGATCTGTTCCAACAATTATAGTACTGAATGACAAAGTCCCATCCTTAGACAGGAAGTCTGTTGCTGCTTCCTACATTAATGAGCCTGGTAATTGTTTCTAATCTAATGGGACGTCAGAGAATCGTGTCATCATTTATTCATTCATTGGTACTAGATCGTATGGATTCCTTTCTGCTGTTAAGAGGATACTGTTTAAATCCGCCTCCTGATTACAAGATGCTGGTTTTCAGTTGTAGCTGATTGTGTGTGTGTTATTGGTGTGTTGAGGGTTATAACGGACGAATGGTTAATGTTATTTAGGCCTAACTGAATTGGCACTCTCACATGACTGCAAGCAGGAGACTGAACTCATGAGTGCAGAGACACAAGGAGAACAGCACTGCAGGGGGAGTTCACCAAATGGTTAATTTTGGTTGATTAATGGAAATGTACTCCCCTTTATATATTGTGCCAATCCTGTATGGCTTTCCTTTATCTGTGGAAGCAACCACTGGACATATTAGATAAAAAACAAACATTGTAATCTTGGCTTGAAATGCTTAATGAACTCTTGCACTGTATTTCAAGTTGTATGATAGAATTGTATGATTAACAAATCAAAATGTAAGCTATTATTCGCTAACAATCTTCCTCTTCAGTCAGCTGTTAATTCAAGACAGTGAGTTGAAATGACTCCTAAATCATATTGATTCATGAACTAATTACTCAGTCCAGTCTGTGACTCGATCAAGATTATATCCTTTTATTCATGAGAACCAGCTTCTTTACTTCTGTTTTCTAGTTCTGAGTCATTTGCAGTGAAAGTTTTTTATTCAGCAAATAACAATTCAAATTTTGGTCCATCCCTGTCAAATAGCTGTAATATGACTTCAGTAGACTGTATGGACTACTTTAATGCAAGAGCCTGTTGTTGAGTGAGTTATTTAGTTGAACTTTATTTGGAGAACAAATCAGTTCAGCTCAACTCATCAATGATTCATTCAATCCAGTTTGTGAACACGCTTAAACAGCTTTCATTGCCAAACTGGCTCAAAATAAAGATTTGTTCACTGCTTCCATTCTGTTTCAACTCAATGAGTCATTTGAATCGATTCCCAAGTGAAGGGGAAGATTATGAACAAATAGTAACTTAAATTTCAGTCAGTTTCTCTCTGAAAGCTGTCATATGATTTTAGAAGACTTGTATAAATATAGGGCATGAGTCGTGTGGACTGCTTTCATTCAAAAACCTGTTGTTGAATTCATGAACGAATAATTCAGTCTATATTATAAACTCGGTTAATCTGTTTTGTTTGATAAAATCATATAATAATTCATTGTTTTCTGCTCCGGTTTGCAGGTTAAACTCATTGATTCTGTTGCAGCAGTCAACAGCTTAGAAGGGAGGTTTATCAGCTTTATTTCAGTCTGTTTCTCTTTGGAAGCTATCAAACGCCTTGAAAAGACTGAATATATTGCATGAGTTGTATGGACTTCATTTTATGCATCTTGATCAGCTGAGTGATTCTGGTTCAGTCTGACTGATTAATTCCACTGTTTTCAATGAGCCTTGTTGTTCTTGAGAAACAGGTTCACAAAATATTTTTCCTGCTCCTTCCTCCGTCTCACTATTCTTGTTTCAGACTTGTTATATTTGAAGTTTCACGTTACCAGGATAAGCAGAACTGCCGTGAACGACGAACACAAGCGAAGAGGTGATGAAAACCTCGGTCTGAAGATAAGAGGCTGTACGCTTCCTCTAAAGGGAGGTGACCACAACCACGACCGGATTGGATATGAGTCGCTTTAGCACTTTAGATGGTTTAGTTGGTGCCGTTTTGACCTAAATGGACTATCTTTCCATTTCACCCACTTCCTTTATTGGCTACAAGTCACAACTGGTGCTTAAATGGATGCAGCTTTGCAAGCTCTGGATCTTCTGAGGTTGATTTTCTCTCGAACCAATCTGTTCCTGAGGCTTCATTGTCCTCTAATGGAGAACCAAAAGTGAAAAGCTTCTTCGGACAACTGACCAGATCTCAGGAGATCTTTGAAGGAAAGTAGGAGAATTCTTGAGTGAAACATTGTACCCTCGCGCTCATGGATCTAATTGGTGTGTGATGGTCACACTGGATGGTTGTGCGACTGCTGCACGTGGACATTAACCAGATGATTGAGTCAGGCTGGAGGATAGCGCTGTCTTGTCCCTCTCTGGTCTTCTTCATAGAAACCAGTAGACATTGGCCGTCAAACTTTCTCTTAGCTTTAGCTTCAGCTTCTTAGATCTGGTCTTCTGGGCTGGTTTGGAGAAATGGATGATCTCATAATCACGTTTAAATGTTTTCTAAATGGATTTATGAAGATAAGCAAGGCTTGAGGAGCTTTTTGCAGTGGATGGCTCTTCCAGGGCTTTGTATGGATCTTCTGGATTGTTTCCACTGCTGTGGTTTGTGATTTTTAGTAATTCTGTTCATGTACAAGATGAACGGAGGATTGGGCAGCTTGCGCTTGGATGCCGTCGGAGTGATGCGAAACGCTCTCGTCTCGGCTGAGAACCTTCAGCTCACACTGAAATCAGACTTCGGCTCGGAGGAACAGGCTCTGACCAACAAGCACAAAAGCAGTGACGAGGAGAAACCAAGCAAAGGGTAGGAGAAATGCTCAAGTAAAGCCAAGAAAGCATGCTTTTTCAACCACTTTGGCGGTTGAAAAAGATGTTAAAATCAGACCGGGATCTTGTGTTTGTGTGTTTTGTTATTTGCTTCATTAGCTCTTTTGTTGTCTCATTCTAAATATTTCTGTCTATCAGTTTGTCTTCTTATTCATTGGTTGAATTATTCAAACACTCACATGATGGTATGAGCATCCTTATAGTCCGGTTTTATGTTTCAGTTCCTTTGGTTGAATAATGGCAGACTGTCGTCACATTGTCTGAAGAATGTGGCTCTCTCGTGGTGTGTATGTAAATGACAGCACTGTGTGGATGGAGGAATGACCAGCAGTTTCCATTAGCTGGGATTGAGATGGTTTTTACTGGGTTTTTGGTAATGAAGGCCTGGAATTATTATAGTTTTTGTCAACCAACCCAACCTAAAGTATTTACTTGAATTATCCAGAGATTTAATATAATAAAACATTTGTATGTTCGCGGTCTTTGTTGTCTGTTAATTGATAACATGTTATTCAGGTAAAAAATAAATAAAATAAGATAAAAATGTGTATTGTATTTTAAAACCAATAGAATTGCCCAGTTTATAGTTTATTATAATATTTATAATATATAATAACATTTGAAATAATTTTCAATATAGTTAAAATATAAACACAAATATGCAATTAAATAATATAAATATTTAGTTATATGTATAAATATACCATTTATAATGAATTAATGTTTAATTCTAAAAATATATTCTAAAATATTATTGAAAAAAAAATCTAAAAGTATATGTATTGTGTGTGTGTGTGTATGTATACATTTTTAAAATATATAATTTTTTTCAATGGTTCTGAGTTTTTGAAACAAATGTGGATACATACATTCTTTTAATTTTTATTTCATTTACAATTAGAGAACTGAAGCTCTAGTTTAAATACAAATCTCTAATTATGTATAAATATCATTTATAATAAAATAATGCTTAATTATTAAAATATTCTAAGATATTAAACTAATTCTAAAAATATATGTAAGATGTACGTGTGTGTGTGTGTATATATGTATTTATATGTATATATGTGTATATGTATATATGTGTATATATATAAGATATTTTTTTATATATTTTTTTTGTGGTTCTGCTATTTCTTGATAATACAGATACTATTTATTTTTATTTAATTTACAATAAAAGAACAGAAGCTGTGGAATAATGGTAAATCACTGGCACCAATATGAAAGCCCTGCTTACACTTTATAACTTTCACTGGTGCATTTTTATAAGAGTACATAATCTGAATGAACCAAATCCTTCTTTCACTGTGTTTAAATATGAATTACTGAAATGCTGAATCATTGCTTTCTCTACAGGAATGAGGATCTGAAGGAGATGCTGGAAAGCAACAAAGATTCTCAGAAGCTGGAGGCAATGAAGAGGATTGTGGGGGTAAGTCATCCTAACAGACAGAGAGCTGGTATTAAAGGGATAGTTCACCACCCCCCAAAAAAAGAATGTGGGTAAGCAAACTGGTCCCCATTGACTTCCATAGTATTTTTCCATACTACAGAAGTCAATGTGAACCAGCAACTGTTTGATTACCAGCATTCTTCAAAAATTTAATCTAAAGAATGAAGCTCACACAGGTTTGGAACCACTTGAGGGTAAGAAAAAGATGACAGCATATTCATTTTTGGCTGAACTGTCCCTTTAAGATCCAGTCTCTGATTTAATGTCTGCATTCATCACTCAGGATCAGTGTGCTGCTTCATTCTGTCTCATCAGATGTTTCTTTCTTTCTGTCTAGTTGATTGCCAAGGGAAAGAATGCATCTGAACTCTTCCCAGCGGTGGTGAAGAATGTTGCAAGCAAAAACATTGAGGTAAGAAAATATATAAAACGCACCAAAACATGCTCAAATCAGTTTTCCTCACTGCGCTTTTTGCTTTGACTTGAGAGTGAAAATCGACTGCTGAACACAAGTGTTCGGCAGCTGTGAGGACCCCTGTAGATAGTGGTTATTTTTGATCGGGCTTCTCACAGGGAAGCCCTTGTTGATGAAGAATGAATGTTTAGATGGAAGGAAGATTGTCTGGACAGGATGATGGAAAGACGCGAGTGGTGGTTGGCTGAAGAAAACGGCTGCTGTTTTGAGGGGCTGGTGTGTAATTTGGTGGTCCAGGGGCCCAGTCACGTCCTCTCTGTCTCCCCCACGTCTGATGCTCAGTGCTGGGCAGCTGTGTGCAGAACGCTGTCGCTCTCTGGAGCTCAGAGACACGGGGACGCTGGCATCGATCCACACACACACACACACACACACACGAGACCACAGGTGTGAGCATTGATCCATTCACTGCAGGGTTACACACACACACTCACACTCACACACGAACCCCATGATTTTCAGTAAAATGTGTTTATTTAATGGTAAAAAATATTTTGATATTATTATTTTTTTATTAATTACTTTGTAAAATCATTTTGCAGTTTTTTATTTTTAAATTTAGAAAAATGTAAACTTGATGTCACCGACACTCACAGACTCACAATTTTTATTTATTTATTAAACATGTCTATATTGTTTTTATTGATAAAAAAAAAAGTATTTCAGTAAAAAAGAAAAATTAGGTATTTAATTACATCACGTTAAACTAAATGAAAATGTTGACAACTACCTTAAAATAAGTTTACATTTTCTTTTCAATATTTAATTTAACATTTACTTGAAGGTTTTTTTTATTATTGTTTTGCAATGGTTTTACTTTTAATTTATTAAGTAGTATTATAAATATTTATCAAATATAGTTTGGAAAATATTACTATGTGTTTCTTGCTATTAGTTAGAGGTCTTTTTTGTATATCATGAGTCAATACGTTAATTTGCAATTTTATTTTCATCCCATATATATTATTTCTCACTAGTAATAATGAAATAATGTCTTTATTTAAATTTATTTGTAATTTTATTATTTTACAGTAATTTATTTTAGTCCATTTTAATTAACTTTTATTTAGATTTTATAAATTAATAAATAAATAAATTAATTTTTTCACTTTCAGGTGGATGCTTTTGAGGTTTTGGTTTAAAATTCTGGTTTAATTCACAGAATGTACTCTAACTATAACTATAACAATAACTGACCCGGTAACAACTATCTTACGTGGATAAAACAATCTCTCTCTCCATCAGGTTTGTTTTTCTGTTCCTCCTATAATTCTGCTTCATAAATGCCAGCGGTTTATTTAGTCGCTGTCTAATTATTATGCGCACGGCTGCTCCAATCCCTGATCAGCAGGCCGCAGTATGTAAATGTGATTAAACAGAGGGGCAGATGGGTAATGTCTCTCTTTATGAAGTGAGTGATGTTTTTCCATTTGGCTGGTAATCGCCGTGGTGATGATGATGGAATGCGTCGTCATGACTCCCTGATCGCTAACGACCTCTCATCACCCCGAGAGCTGGACGCAATTATTCGGAGAGCCCACCTTTGACCCTTCACCTTTGATCAGCACAAGCTGATCAGACTGTTTCATGACAGACGCAGAGTTATAAAGATGGAAAATGAGTTTGTTAAAGCAGGGATTGGGAGATGATTCTTCTTTGTGTGCTTCTTAAAGCTTTGTTTCTTTCCTGATGTATTTCTGTAGGAAACTGAAACAGAAGCAAATGAACCCAGAATAGTAATGAAGACATTGAATGTGTGTGTTTTAGCTGAAGAAGCTGGTGTATGTGTACCTCGTCCGGTACGCAGAGGAACAGCAGGATCTCGCCCTCCTGTCAATCAGCACCTTTCAGCGGGCGCTCAAGGTAAGCCCCGCCCCTTTCCTCTCCCATGATGCTCTCTTTTACGGTTTACACGATGCCCCGCCCCTCACTAGACCGTCATGATTAGTCAGAATTAAACTGAAATTATGATATGGCTTTAAACAATTTTCAAATCACAAAGGCTACAATTGAATGAACTTAAGTCCATTCTGAATATTCGTTTTGTAATTTTATAATTTTGCTGTAAAATAAAAAAAAATGTTGTTTTGTTTTTATTTTTCTTACATTTTTATTTTTAGTTATTTTAAGTAATATAAATTTATAGTATTTGAATTTAATGTAATAACCTGTTTTACCAATATTCCATGCCTAACATATTGCAAAGGCTGTGTTTTAAATAAATAAAAATAAATGGTGGTTTACCATCAGAATGAAAGTTTGATGATTTAACATGTGAAAGGAAGAAATAAAGGCAGCCATAAATATTAGTTCTGTAATTTGTAGTTGTAATGTAAAATAAAATCATTTTTATTCTGTTATTTTTCTTAAATGCTTGATTTTTATTTATTTTTTTATTTTAGTAATATAATATATAGTAAAGCAATTATTTGATGAAGTATTTAGTAATGTATAAAATAGCAGTAATAATGTTATTTGTTGTTCTATATTTATTTTATTTTTAGTTATTAATAATAATAATGGAATGTTGTAATTACTGCTATTATTATTATTATTATTTCATTGCCATTTTAATATATACTCCAAAAAATTTGGCCAAAATGTGTGCTGCCTTACAAACAAGGACAGCTAATTTTTTTTTCAGAAAAAATGCTATTAAATTCTCCACAAATAACGCAGCACTAGTCTCCTCTCATTAGGCTCAGCCGCTCAGAATGAAAGTATTGCCTGTATTTTGGATCAGCACTTAACACACGTCTTCATCGTTGATGTGTAGGATCCCAATCAGCTGATCCGAGCGAGCGCTCTCAGGGTCCTGTCCAGCATCAGAGTTCCCATCATCGTCCCCATCATGATGCTGTCCATCAAAGAAGCATCCACTGACCTTTCACCTTACGTGCGGAAAACCGCCGCTCATGCCATTCAGAAACTCTACAGGTTATTCACGCATTCACACAGATGTGCTCACTGAATGTTAACGAGCGAGTGTTTTACAGAGGTCTCTGATTTTCTCTTCCAGTCTGGACCCAGATCAGAAAGAGCATCTGATCGAAGTGATTGAGAAACTCCTGAAAGACAAAAGCACGGTAAAATCTCCACAAACATACACACACATGACCAGTTTTTTTTACTATATGTGTATTATTATCATCAGAATTTTATTAGTGATGAAAATGTAAAACATATTAAGATTTAATAGGATTAAATGGTCTTTGGAAATTGTTTACTTTATGAAATTGTTTTTCCTTTAAACATTTTTTTTAATAGCAAGTGTTGCAACGAATTGTGTAAACTTGAAAAATATAATTTAAAAAAAATATATATATATAGATTAAAAAGAATTTATATTCTGTTATTTTTGTGTTTTTTAAGTTTGTTTGGAACAGGGTTATTATAGTTAACAACAAAAAAAAAAAGAACCAGTTTATAAATTAAAATAAAAGTAACAAGGTAAAATAAATGTAATACAATACATTAATAAATTAAAAGTAAAAAAGTTAAATAAAGGTAATACAATAAAAGTATTAAATTAAATCAGACTAAATTATAAATAGAATAATTTAATTCTGCTTCTAAACACAGGTGGGAAATTTAAATAATAAATACATGGGATTAAAATAAATTATATATTTTTTATCTGCCTGTACAATATTGAAAAACTTTTCTTTAGCTTTTATCAGATTGAAATTGACTGGATTTACAATCTGACCAGCTGTATTTAAAAAAAAAAGCTGTTATAAATGTAAAAAAACGAGCTGAACTGAAATAAGCTTATCAAGTTTAATGCATCATTTTCCATTAACTTTAATTTACAGCGTACAGCCACCAGATGGTGTAACAACACCACATTCATTTCTGTCTGACTTCCCTCTATCTGAAACGCTTCTGGCAGTAACATAAACACTTCCTGAACTCAACACATTCCCGCAGAGGCCTTGGACAAAGTCTCAGCAACACATTATCTTCAAACTCAAATCTGAGTTATGTGTGAGGGGTTTCAGCTCACATTGTCCTCATAGGCTTTTAGCGCAGGGCTGTATTTCACCTGTAGAGCTTCCCGAGTATGCGCTGGAAATGTTTATTGGGACATAATAGACATCTCTACGAGCTTCCCCTGTATGCTGCTAAAGGCAGCTCGTTGGGATGTGTTCCCGTTGATGAAATATGAGCGTGTGTCTTCAATCTGATGGCAAGCACAGCATCAATCACAGTTGCGGCGTTCCAGCGTCTCTCTCTATCTCTCCTCGCTCGCTGATGACCCAGCATTCCCTGTTCCTTCTCCCATCAGTGCGGCCCGGCCTTAATTAGAATTCATGACAAAATGATGCAGGGAAACGTCCTGTACCCTTCATAATTTTACAGGAAATTTATTGTTATTAGAGGAACCATTTGCTTAGTGTGAATTTTTCCATTAAGGTCTTGTCAAGCAGCAGAGACAGCAGAGGTGTGTGTAAGGAAGAGCTTTGTTGATGGTGGATGGAGTTTACCTTGGAGCTCCTGTTGGGAAATATGGGAACTGAAAGATGGAGAGATGATAGCTAAAGATGAACGGGAAATAGAAAGATAGATGGAGTAAATGAAAGAAATTAAGATTGTTTAACATAACATAAACTGTTATGCATAATTTGGATTACATTTATTTGGTAATGTAGTCTGACTACTTTAAGATTATTTTTGACCTAACTTGTTTATCATGTTGACTGGAATGTGATTGTGTGCCAAATCTATAGTACACAGTTAATATGTATTAACATTTTATAGTTATGGGAACGAGAAATAAAAATAATAATTATATATATATATATATATATATATATATATATATATATATATATATATATATATATATATATATATATATATATATATATATATATGAAAAAAGTATATCAGTTAGATTAAGATTTTATATAAAATGAATCGATATAAACGTATGTATATAAAACAAAGTACTATTTTAAATTAAATTCAACGTATAATACGATATACAAATATTTATAAAATTAAATTATTTATCAGAAAACTTTTATATTCATATAATTAAAATTGTATAGTATAAGAATCAAAAATTTAAATAGATTACAAATAACAAGAAACATTTATATAATTAGTTAGATTTAGTTGTATAGGTATATGATATTGTATTTGTTAAATAAAATAAATTGATAAACATGAATTTATTTGTAAATTGTTTATCAGAATTAAAAGTATATCATTTAGATATGTTTACAATAGTTAACACACACACACAGACACATATATATATAAATATATATATATATATATAACACACACGCACACAAGAAAAAAAAAACTTTTTTTTTTTTTCTTATCAGAATAACTCAAGCCAAAAACTCTCATCTCTGGTGTTGTAAATAATAGGCTAAATGTTGCAAAATATTAACTCTTTCCCTGCCAGTGATTTTGAAAAAAGTAGCCAGCCACTGCCAGCATTTTTGATGACTTACACTAAAATTTCAATGTTATATTGTATAAATATGTGAACATGCAATGAATCAAAACAAAGAACAAAAGCCTCTACTTTTAAACAATTAAAAAGATTCATTCTAGCTTTAAATATTCCTTTTCTAATCAACACTTGAATATAGGCAAGTATCACAAAAAAAAACAACATTTTGAGCAAAAAGCTGAGAAAATCACTTTTTTTTAAAATCAAATACTACATCTAGATCATATTCTGTAATATTATCAAAACCAAGATGCAGTAGATGGCTCCCATCAGTACTCCCAAAGGTTGCGCAGTCCTTTACCGTTTCCTGGATCTACATTTCACTCTGTAACATTAGACAGTTTTCATTTATATGTGGTTTATTGTTGATCATTGCATTATTTTATATATGCATATGCGTACATATGAGATCGCTCATTTCTGCGTCTTCCTCGAGTGTGTATTTGATCGGGGCATTCTAGACACATTCAGGAGATGTGTAATAGGACCCCCGGAAAATGTTGTGTCTTGTGAGGAAAGAGTTCATTCATGGCTGTTGTGTAATATTTATAGGCTGCTAATTTTCTCAATTCACCTGCCACCGGCTGATGTGGCAAAAGGATAATTTTATTTTTAAACCTTTACCCTTTCTGTAAAGGTCTAAGTGATCAGTTACATGTCATTTCGTTCCTCAGAGCTGGAATTGAAGTCACATGATGATGAATGAAGCACCTGACCTGCTCAAACTCTCTCTGTCTGTGTGTGTGTGTTGTTCACACACACACACACACACACACACACACACACACACACACACACACTCTCATATACTGTAGTTCATTAGTCTAAAGTGAGAGTGGTGGGTTATATTAGCTTGGTGGGAAGCAGAACAGGTTGTCATCTTCCAAGCATCTGTTTGTTTTGAGACCACACTGAGGTTTATAATTACGACGCATATATAACCTAATCAGCTTAATTTGCAATTATAAACCTCCAGCACAACTTTAGGGTTGCTGCAGGAGAAGCGGGTGAGTGATAATTGCACAGAAGCTTTGGTGTGTGTGTGTGTGTGTGCACATCATGTGTTTGTGTGTCTCTGCACAGTTTTATAACTTCAGACAGTGTAAGAGCAAATGTGTACAGTTGCTTTTTCTTCATTTCATGTGTGCAAATGTAATGTATATTTATAGCGAGGTTCAGTTAGGTGGTATTACAATAATACCCGATTTTCTCAAACCAACACTTTCCACGAGTACCAAAGCATAAAACTAATGTCACAAAAGCATAAATATATATATATATATATATATATATATATATATATATATATATATATATATATATATATATATATATATATATATATATATATATATATATATATATATATATATATATATTTTTTTTTTTTTTTTTTTATATATTTGTGTATGTTTGCATGTGTATGTCTGTCTGTAATGTGTGACAACCAATCAAAATCAAGAATTCTAAACTTTGCTCTACTATTTTACCAAATAGTGTAAAAACAGTTCAAACTGGTGAATAAAACAATAGTCAGCATTTGAAGTGGATCAGAACCTTTCATCAGAGTTGCCCTAAAACCAAAACGCGTTCTGGTCTTAGGACAATTTTGAACTATTTTTTGATCCACTTCAAATCTTGTCTACTTTAGATGAAAGTCTTCTAACCGTGCTGTTTATCCTGTGTGTTTTTTTTGTTGTAGCTGGTTGCTGGCAGCGTGGTGATGGCGTTTGAGGAGGTCTGTCCGGAGCGGATCGACCTGATCCATAAGAACTATCGCAAGCTGTGTAACCTGCTGGTGGACGTGGAGGAGTGGGGTCAGGTGGTCATCATACACATGCTGACCAGATACGCCAGGACGCAGTTTGTCAGCCCGTGGAGAGAGGTCAGCTACTGTCTGTGTGTTTGCGCACAAGTAGTATTTCCTTATTATTTTAAATATTTTTAAACGTTTTGTTTTCTTTTTCAATGCTAGCGTTGAGGGTTTCAGGTAGGAAGTAGGGATTGAGAGGACTTTCTATTGTAACTCTGACTGATTTTTTATGTGGACTGTAGTGATGGTCTCAGGAGAGAAAGTTGCTGGTGTTCCTTTGATCATTTTTAGAGTTGGTTTAATGACCTTTTGGATAAAAAAAAAAAATGTATTCATTAATTGTGTTTATTATTGTAGGACGCTGTGTTTGACGAGAACAGTGAGAAAGCGTTTTATGATTCAGAGGAGGAGAGGAAAGTGGAGCAGGTCAAACCGTACATCATGGATCCAGACCACAGACTCCTGCTCAGAAACACTAAACCACTGTTCCAGAGCAGAAACACTGCAGTGAGTACACACACACACACTGACCTCTGTTTAAAGGAATATTCTTGGACCAAATCTGTCATGATTAAGTAAATTCTGCCATATTAAATATTGATACAGCTATATTAATTTTGTAATATATATTGTAATTAATATTGTAATAAATAATGTTTATTATTTATTAATAATTACAATTTATTATTTAAATTATTGTTTTAAATGTTTTACATTGTTATTATTATTTTTTAGTGATACACCCGTTAGTCATTGCATTTAGTATAGTTTAAACATTTATATAATAAATATTAGTATAGTAAATATTATTAAAGCAGCATAAATATAAACATTTTGCCATTTGGAATATTTATGCAACAGTATTAATCATAATTATGTTTAATATTACTTCAGTATTAGTTGATAATAATAATAATAATAAGAATTAATGTAAAAATTCTACATATTGTACAGTGCAATTGAGAAATTATATATAAGCAGTTGTTTTATTATTTAGGCCCATTATTTCTCCTTTTTCGCTTCTGACAAGATAGCTAAATTTTAGCCAATCATTGCTGATTTCATTCCTTTAGATAAGGTTTGCTCCATTGCAACTGATAATTATATCTTTCTTCTTTCTTATTTCATATTTGATCTGTAATATTTCTTTAAGACACTCACATACTCTCATTTATACACACACCTGCGCTCTCCAGTTTTCTCATTCTCCCTCTCTTATGCTCATTCTTGTTCAACTGAGCAATAGCGAAGGCCTTCAGGATGCACCTGAGTGTGTGTGTGCTTTGTGTTTGAGTGTGAGTGTGTTTGAACATCAGAATATTAGCGGGACCAAGGCTGTATCAGACACAACTCCATCATGCAACACACACTCAGCCTTAGAAATGTGCTCAGAAAATGTTATTCCCCCTACATCACACACACAGAGTGACTCGAGTCCTCCATCAACCTGGAAGCTCAAGGTCTGTGTATGTGTGTTTTTTGTAGTGTGTGTGTGATATGTTTTGATTAAAACTTGTCCTGCTTTGTTCTACACTCAGTCTGCACTCTGTCTTTATCAGCTCTCTCTCTCTGATGTGTTGAAGTCTGCTGTCCTGTTCGTATATTGGGGTCAAAGTAATTTGGGGAAGACAAAATCATTACATACATTGAAGGCTTCCTAATCTATCACCATCTATCTCTTTTTCAACCTCGCTCAAACCTTCCTCTTTCTCTCACTTCTCATATCTCTGGGACTCTCCACCACGTCTTCCATTAATCTGTCTTCCTTTCATGAGCTACTTTTTATGTACACTTCTCTTTTTCTCAACTTATAAAAAACATACCATGGAAAAGGCATGATAATATTGTGTTTTAGTTTCTTGGTACCCCTTTAAGTACCCATTTAAAGGCATAGCTCTTCATTTATAGCATTAATCATCTCACTTTGTCAGGTTGTGATGGCAGTATCTCAGCTCTACTGGCATTTGGCTCCTAAACATGAACTTAACATCATCGCCAAGTCTCTGGTGAGGCTTTTGAGGAGCCACAGGTAACATGCACACTGTGAGAGAAATGAGATGGAGATGATATCAAGATCAAATCTGTCATTCTTAATCCCTGGCTTTGGTTTCACTCTTGGCTCTTTTAGGGAAGTTCAGTTCATTGTGTTGCAGAACATCGCCACCATGTCCATTCAGAGGAAGGTACTTCAGACTCACTGAAACATTCATCCTGCTTGTCTTATGAAACCCCAATATATTATGAACAGTGTTAATGATGTAAAATCAGTTAGGCCTAAATGTATTAGTCCATTTGGTAAACACTGTGGTGATATTAGAAGTAGGCCTCAATTCTGAAGGAAGTCATGAGGTAAAATATGAAGTAAATCACATTTGATGTAAATATTGAGGTAAAATCAGAGGATGGGCCTTAATTTTGAGGGATATCATGTAAAATATGTAATAAATCATAATGTAAGATCTGAGGTAAAATCAGAGGTATGGATCAATTCTGTGAGAAATCATGAGGTAAAACATTAATTCAATTGCAGATCTGCAATGGTTAGATCTGAGGTAAATATTGAGGTAAAATCAGATGGTGGCCTTAATTTTGAGGGATATCATGAAGTTAAATATGTAATAAATCATAATGTAAGATCTGAGGTAAAAACAGGTAATATCAGGTAGGGATCAATTTTGTGAGAAATCATGAGGTAAAATATGAAATAATAATGTAAGGTCTGAGGTAAAATCAGAGGTATGGATCAATTCTGTGAGAAATCATGAGGTAAAACATTAAGTAAATTGCAAGGTTAGATTTGAGGTAAACACTGAGGTAAAATCAGAGGGTGGCCTTAATTTTGAGGGATTTCATGAAGTTAAATATGTAATCATAATGTAAGATCTGAGGTAAAAATAGGTAAAATCAGAGGTAGGGATAAATTATGTGAGAAATCATAAGGTAAAACATTAAGTAAATTGCAAGGTTAGATTGACATTGAGGTAAAATCAGAGGCTGGCTTTAATTTTGAGGGATTTCATGAAGTTAAATATGTAATCGATCATAATGTAAGATCTGAGGTAAAAACAGGTAAAATCAGAGGTAAGGATCAATTCTGTGAGAAATCATGAAGTAAAATTAATCATAAGGTAAGATTTGGCTTAAACACTGGGGTAAAATCAAAGGGTAGGCCTCATTTCTGTGGGAAATCATGAGGTGAAAAATGATTAATAAAAAGTAATAAATGTGTGGCCAAGAAGGTTTCCAATACCCAGAATTTGTGCTCTGCATTTCACCCATCCAAGTGCACACACACAGTAGTGAGTATTGAACACACACACACACACACACACACACACACACTGTGAACACACACAGTTGGGGGTTCGGTGTCTTGCTCAAGGGTCTTACCTCAGCTTTGATATTGTGGGTGGAAGAGAGCGCTGGTCATTCACTCCCCCCACCTACAATCCCTGCTGGTACTGAGAATCGAACCCACAACCTTTCTGTTACAAGTCAGACTCTAACCATTAGGCCACAACGGCCCCCTAAGTAAATCTTTGGTGAAAAATGAATTTAATTGTAGGGTAAGATATGGGGTAAACACTGAGTTTGGCTTCAGTTATGTCCCAAGCAGACTAAGGGTAGTATCTTACATTGATTTTATCACACATCATCTGAGGCAAATGCTTAGTTTAAATTTGAGGAATAGGCCTAATTTAAGCCACAGATAAACTGATGTAATTTTATCTGATGTATTTACTTACCTCAAGGATGTAAACCTTGAGGTAAGTAAATGCTCAATTAAAATTTGAGGTAGAGCCAAATTAGCCTAGTCCTGAAATGTACTGAAGTAATGTCTGAGGAAAACCTGAGGTGAAATCTGGGGTATTGGTTGAGGTAAACACTGACTGAAAATCAGAGATACAAATTTGATGTAAATTAAGTATAATCTGAGGTGAATAGTAAGGGCAATAGTCTGAACGTAGAGTGGATCAGAGACATTTTCTGTTAAACTGAGGAATGCAGGTAAAATGTTTGGTAAAAGGGAAAATGACAAACACTAAAATCTGAGGTAAAGTCTTTATGTAATCACTAAATCTAAAGCCCTGAGGTAATGGCTGTGCTGTTTTTAGGGAATGTTTGAGCCCTTCATGAAGAGCTTCTATGTGAGGTCTACAGATGCCACGCACATCAAAATACTCAAGGTAAAACATAGACTTACCTTCATTCAGTCTTTGTGTTTGTGTTAATGTACAGTAGCCATGAAACTGTCGTTACCTGCTGCTGATGTGTTGTGTCTTCTCTTTGTGGCTTGTGTTTAAATCCTTTAGCTGGAGATTTTGACTAACCTGGCTAATGAAGCAAACATCTCCACCATACTGAGAGAATTCCAGGTACATTTTAATAAATTAAATTGATTCTGAAGGGGGGGAAATACTAAGATTTAGAAACACAGCTGAGGGATAGCAGGTTTAAGCAGCTATTTGTGTGTTCCAGACGTATGTGAAGAGTCAGGATAAGGCGTTTGCGGCAGCCACCATCCAGGCCATCGGCCGTTGTGCCACTGACATCTCTGAAGTGACCGACACCTGCCTCAACGGCCTGGTCCTGCTGCTGTCCAACAGAGACGGTAATCACACACTCACCTCGCTGGAGCCTTTTGATTTTGAAGTTATTGCTTAGTTATCAGTGGTGCTTCTGGTTGCCTTCAGATGGCAGTATGATGAAGTTCAATGATTTGCAGTGTAAAGACAAAACTGAGGATAAAGACAGAGCCATTATCTCCAGAGATAAAAACCTGAATATACTTCTGACAAATCCATGTCATAGTCTCAAAATAAAATTATATATACATGTGTTAAACTTTAAAACTGCAAAATATCTTCTTCGTATTTATTGAAAAGTGCAAACAATTATTGATTCATGGAATAATTTCTTAAATTTAAATCACTGTAATAAAAAGTATTTTTTTTTAAACGTTTTTATTCAGAAATTTAATAATGGACATTTTAAAGGATTTCTCCTTGAATAATTGTATCATTTTTGCCATAAATTACATTAAAATATTCTAAATAGTTGTTATTATTACTATTTGTATTAATATTTTAGGTATGTTTATATTTTTGCATTTTTTTAAAGACCACGTTTTTTAAATAATTTTAAAACAATGTTTTGAAATTATATTGTAATCATATTTTTTTAATTAATTGATTTGTTGATTTTGCTAAATATATATTTGAATATAAATAATATTTAACACAAATGGCACACACTGTACAACTGGTAAAAGTAGAAAACACTTTTAAAAATATAGTTTCTTAAATGTTTATAAATATTTAAGTGCAAAATATGGTAAACTGCAGCATTTACCTACAAAATGGATCACAAGGACTTGATTTATCTGACTTGAAATAACTACTGTGCATAAAAGAGAGGACATTTATATATAGGAGCGTGCGTATTAATTCCTCATCTCACAAATGTTGTTAAGTTGCTGCTTAGTTACTCCTCAACACTGGTTAGTTATTGTTAGCTTACTACAGTAAAAACAGTGTATTCCTGTGTTTCTTCTCTTCATAGAGACTGTTGTCGCAGAGAGCGTCGTAGTCATCAAGAAACTTCTGCAAACACAGCCGTCACAGCACAGTGACATCATCAAACACATGGCCAAACTCTTCGACAACATCACTGTGAGACAACTGTAGTGTTATAGTGTGCAACCACAGTCTGATTCTTATAAGTTTAACCCTTTATGACTGTATTTATAAGACTGTATTTTTGTGTCTATTTCCTCTTTAGGTCTCGATGGCGAGGGCCAGCATCCTGTGGCTGATGGGCGAATACTGTGAGCACGTGCCTAAAATCGCCCCCGACGTTCTACGAAAGATGGCCAAGACCTTCACCAGCGAGGAGGACATTGTCAAACTTCAGACGGTCAACCTTGCTGCCAAACTCTACTTGACCAATTCCAAACAGGTCAAATCAAATCACACTTTGGGCGGGTGGGTGTTTTGGCTATGTTTTATCTTTCTTACTTTATCTCATACAGACTAAACTGCTGACTCAATACATTTTGAACTTGGGCAAGTATGATCAGAACTATGACATCAGAGACCGAACACGGTTTATTCGCCAGCTGATCGTCCCAAACGAGAAGAGCGGAGCCCTGAGCAAATACGCTCGCCGCATCCTGATGGCGCCCAAACCGGCTCCTGTCCTGCAGTCTGCCTTCAAAGGTAAGAACCTTGAAAAGTCACATAGTCATTTATATTTCTTTAGTGAATATATATATATATATATATATATATATATATATATATATATATATTGCAGTCTTTGTAAAATAATTTTAAAAATGAATGAAAATGCAAAGTATGCAGGTTTTCAGGTCTTGAAAAGTATTAAAGAATTGTTTAAATGTCTGAGTATTTACATAAATTCAATATTTAATAATATTTGTAATTAGGTATTAAAACATTTTAGATGTGTGTGTGTGTGTGTGTGTGTGTGTGTGTGTGTATATATATATATATATATATATACGGTCTGTGTTGGTTTAAAAAATATATTTATATTGTATTTTTTTATAAAATATATTATATTTATTTAAAAATATATAAAATAATTTTAAGCCTCAGAATTTTTATTTATTTATTATTTTGCAAGTTAAGTAGTAAAACATTTTATCAGCTAGAAATGACTTTTTGTATTTGCAGTCACTGCAAATTTTATTTTATTTATTTTTATTTTTTTGAATGATTGAAACTGCAAAAGAAAGTGTAGTGTTTCAAGTCTG
Organism: Carassius gibelio; assembly: GCF_023724105.1. Taxonomy (NCBI): domain Eukaryota; kingdom Metazoa; phylum Chordata; class Actinopteri; order Cypriniformes; family Cyprinidae; genus Carassius; species Carassius gibelio. The sequence continues at coordinate 24,011,721 of NC_068416.1, read as the reverse complement.
GAAAAGTCGTAAAATATAATTCTGTAGTGAACATAATTTATAATATAGCTGCAAGCAGCGATGTCGGGCTCAAGCCATCAGTGCAACGCCACCCTGGTGGCATCGGGAAAACTGTGCCCAGCGGGCATAAGCATTTACAGTAACCCTCTGACAATCAAGTTTTAAGGGATGTGGCAGTTAAAGGGTTAATCCGACCAATCTAGACTTTGAAATCACATACACAGAACAATATATATAACTTTAGTAACACTTTATTTTAAAATGTATAAAAAATGTATAAGGTGTGCATTGTAGCTGACACCTATATGAACACATTACAATTGTTTTGTGACTACAAGTCTTTCTTCTCAAATGCTATTGAGTGGTCGCGAACGCGGATGGGAGAATGGCGCATATTTGTTTTGTTTTTTTTGAGCAACTGGTGCCCCCTCTGGGAGTTGGTGCTCTACGAAGACTGCATACTCTGCATATAGGGAGCGGCGGTACTATCTGGAAGATATATTCCTCAAACCATCGTACAAGTGAAGGTGATGCTAGTCCTTCAAGAATCGCTCAAAACCTTTTCAAGTGTACAGTTTCCTTTTATTGCATCTTGAAATAAATATTTCTGAATTCTGAATCAAACTGGGTTGTGTTTATTGATTTATTTTATAAGACAACTGAAACTTTAATCTCCTTTGTAATATATGTGCTTTTAAACCAAGAACAATGTAATTAGAGATGTATTCCTGCTTAATAATGACTATTATTAAGGGAAAAGGCTTTATAATCATGAACTATTTACTAATGCTTAGCTAATGAGTGCAGTTATTATAAAGTGTTACCAATGCATTTACTAATGTTAACAAATTAGACATTATTATACAGTGTTACCAAACCCTTTAATAATTTATTAGTGTTTTGTAATGATTTTAATGACCTATAAGCATTTGTGAAATAGTTTTGCTTGCATTGCAGCTTAATCTGTCAGTTGAAGAGTTTTACTGTTACATCCATGAGATTAATAAATGTCATGTCATGTCACAGGTTGTCATAGGTCAGTATCAAATGAGTTTGAAATTATAATTTGCAGCACAAATAAGGCTTCTTAGGATGTTTTTAAATCCCAAAAACTGTCAGAAAAGGATAAGGCCTAAGAGATTTCTTAACCTGTAATGAAAGGAAAAAAACACCACCATTAGCAACAACAAAAACAATAACAATTTAAAATATAGATTTTTTTTCCTGATTATTAAAGGAATGATTAGGTCTCTCTCTCTCTCTCTCTCTCTCTCTCTCTCTGCCAGACAGCCCCTCCCTACAATCCACACACACTGTCAGTCACCAAAGATTCACAGTCACCAACCCCCTCACACTCACACTCCCCCTCCCTCTCCCCCTCCCTTTCCTCACACAGACGGAGTGGCCAGAGTGAGATCATGTCAGTTGAGAAGTCTGACAGTTTTTTCTTTTCTTTTATCCATACAGTGTTGTAAAGTCATGAAACTATGCATATTTCCTCATAATGATTTGATCTCTGTATGAAAACATGCCTTGAAGTGTTTGGAAGCTGCAATTTAGACATACAATACAATTAATGTTTCCCTTCTTACTGTCATTTCAAAAAATCACCACGTCAAAACCGTTCAAGCTAACCAAAATCCGTTCGCAATTTAAGTTCCTCGATGTTGTTTCTTCATGTAGTCAAAGTTTGGTGTGTATAGTGTACTTCCCATGTGAGGAGTATGCATTAATTCACAACTGTAAAATCTCAAAAATACACATTCAAATCAAAATAGCTGACTTCCTGTTGATCGTAGCTTATGACTGTGAATTAGAAAGTTGTCCGTCTTGATAAGAACAATTTAAGTACCGAGTTTGGTGTCTGTAGCTAAAACTAAATAAAATGCATTATTATTATTATTAGCTGTACACTTGCTAAACATTTTTAAATATAAACTTATGCAATTGTGTGTGTGTATATATATATATATATATATATATATATATATATATATATATATATATATATATATATATATTTATTTATATATATATATATATATATATATATATATATATATATATATATATATATATATATATATATATATATATATATTATATATATATATAAATTCAAGTGTACAGTTTTCTTTTATTGCATCTTGAAATAAATATTTATGAGTTCTGTGTTTGTTTATTTTATTTATTTTATTTTTTATTTTACATTTTTTTAGGGAGATTACAGCCTTTAATCTCCTCAAAATAAATGTGCATATAAACCATGAACAATTTAATTATAGCTGTATTTATAAAATGCTTACTAAAATATTAATTTTGGGAGAAGGCTATATAAAGCATGAACTGACTATTTACTAATGCTTAGCTAAGAATTGCAGCTATTATGAAGTGTTACCAATGCATTTACTAATGTTAACAATTGAGACATTATTTTAAAGTGTTACCAAATCCTTAAATAATTTAAAAGTGTTTTGTTATGATTTCATTAACCTATAAGCATTTGTGAAATAGTTCTGCTTGCATTAAAGCTTAGTCTTCATCTGTGAGCTGAACAGTTTTACTGTTACATCCTTGAGATTATGTAAATTCAAATAAATGTCATGTCACAGGGTGACAGAGGTCAGTATCAAATGAGTTTGAAATTATTATTTGCAGCACAAATAAGGTTTTTTAGGATTTTTTTTAATCCCTGAAACTGTCAGAAAAGGATAAGGCCTAAGATATTTCTTAAGATGTAATGATAACAGCACAATTAGCAACAACAACAAAAAAATAACTATTTAAAATACAGTTTTTTTTCTGGTGATTAAAGATATGTTTAAGTCTCTCTCTCTCTCTCTCTCTCTCTCTCTCTGTCTGTCTGCCACTCAGCTCACACCCCTCCCCCACTCACACTCACACACACACACAGAGTCAGCACACAGAGTGACAGAGTGAGATCAGATGTCTGACAGTTTTTTAATTTTCTTTTAATCATACAGTGCTGTAAAGTCATGAAACTATGCATATTTCCTCAGAATCACTGGTTTTCTAAATTAAAAATGTTTTTTAAAGGTTTGGAAGCTGCAATTTAAAAATACAAGACGATTAATGTTTCACTTTTTACTGTCATTTCAAAAAATCACCACGACAAAACCGTTCAAGCTAACCAAAATCTGTTCGCAATTTAAGTTCCTCGATGTTTTTTCTTCATGTAGACAACGTTTGGTGTGTATAGTGTACTTCCCCTGTGAGGAGTATTCATTAATTCACAACTGTAAAATCTCAAAAATACACATTCAAATCAAAATAGCCGACTTCCTGTTGATCGTAGCTGATGACTGTGAATTAGAAAGTTGTCCGTCTTGAAAAGAACAATTTATGTACCAAGTTTGGTGTCTGTAGCTGAAACTAACCCCCCCACTTTTGACAAAAGGTGGCGCTATAGAGTGCCTCCTTCACGCCCTTTTAAAAGCTTTTGCCATTGTCTAGCTATCAAGAATACTGATATGTGTTTTGAGTTTCATGTAAATCTGAGCTTGTTGTCTGCCTCAAACTCACCATAACAGAACATTCAAGTTTGACACGTTGCCATGGCAACACTATATCAGATATCAATATCCCCACAACAGATTTACATCGGCCGTGTTTTGTCATTATTCTGATGAAGTTTTAAGTAAATCGAGTAAAAATAAGATGCTGAATTCAAAGCATTTGGAAAATGACACACTTCCTGCTGCCAGTTGGTGGCGCTATAACGTTGACTCTTAATAGCCACATATATACAATCGGTATCATACAACGAACAAACCCATGAAGTTTGATCAAATTCAGGAAATGTATGTGGATGTTATTAGACATTTCCTGTTTCTCATTTCTCGCCATAAGTTCCATGCCTCGCCACGGGCAAACCGTTCGAGATATCAAAAATCCCCTCGCAATTTTTCATCCTCAATGTCTTGAGATCATGTTCACCGAGTTTCGTGGCGAACGGGTTGAAAACCTCAGAGGAGTATTTCAAATTCCAGAGCATGCTTTTTTTAAACAGCCCTGAATAGCTGACTTCCTGTTGGGCGGAGCCTATGACATAAAGTGTGAAAGTTGTTCGGCTCAATGAGATCTATAAGTGTACCGAGTTTGATATAAATACATGCAAGTGTGTGTGAGCTATGGTTCAAGAATTCTGACTGTCTTCCAGGGGGCGCTGTAGAGCCCCTGTGCCACGCCCGGGTCCCAGCCTCTGCGGCGTCCTGATGGCCGCAGATTCCAATGTGTGTGCCAATTTTCAAGAGTTTTTGAGCATGTTAAGGCCCCCAAAACACCCCGGAAGGTTTAATAAAAAATAAAAATAATAATAAATATAGCTGCAAGCAGCGATGGCGGGCTCAAGCCACCAATGCCATCACCACCCCGGTGGCATCAGGTAAACTGTGCCCAGCGGGCACATGCATTCACAATATCCCTCAGGCAGTGAGGTTTTAAAGGATAGAGGGGAGCGTAGAGGGGAGCGTGCATTTGCAGTGGCTGGGCCACGACTCTGGAATACCCTGCCTTTAGAGATCAGACTGGCCCCTTCCTTGTCTATTTTTAAATCTTTGCTAAAAACTTTTTTTATTTTCCTTAGTGTACTGACTACTGTGTTATGCTACATTTTGAAATGGGTGGTTTTAAATTTTTTGTCTGGTCTATTTTTATGTATGTGTAATATTCTTGCTCTTATGTTAAAGCACTTTGGTCAGCCAGGAGGCTGTTGTAAATGCGCTATACATATAAATTGAACTTGAACTTGAACTTGAACTTGATATGGCAGTTAAAGGGTTAATCCGAATCATCTAGACTTTAAAATCACATTCACAGAACAATATATATATATATATGTATAACTTTAGTAACACTTTACAATAAGATTTAATTTATAAACATTATGTTAACATGAACAATATTTATATAGCATTCATTCATGTCAGTTAATATTCCAAACTTAAACATTAAAACATTGTTTTATTGTGATTTTTTTCCAAGCACATTTTACCAATTCCAAACCATATCAATCTTAATAACTACCATTATTTTTTATTTAATCATTTATGAGTGCTATACAATAGTCCAGGAAAGCTGGAAGAGAAAAACAGGTCAAGAAGAACTGACAAAAGAATTGCAAAAGAATTAGGAATTAATGTGAAGATTAATTTTTAGTCAATTCTGCAAGACAGACTTTCAGGAAAGGAGGTGGAATAAAAATGAGCTCCTAAATCTTAATCCCAGATTCTGGAAGATATATTCCTCAAACCATCGGACAAGAGAAGGTGGTGCTGGTCCTTCACGAGTCAGTCTAATCTGTTCATTAAGCCTATATAAAGTCTTAATATATAGTATTTCACAATACTTCATGGTATTCTAATTAAATATTTTTTTGGAATCTTAGATCTCTCAGAACCTGACACATTGTAATTCTGGAGACTCCAGGAAAGTGGCAGTTCTGTAAAATGTTGGCGCTGGAGACTAAATGCTCACTGATAGTTTCACACCTAATTCACTTAAAACACACACAAACACACACACACAGTGACAGAGGGACAGAGTGACATCAGATGTATGTTTTTTAATTTTCTGTCATCCATATAATGTTGTATAGTCATGAAACTATGCATATTTCCTCAGAATGACTTGTCTTCTATGTGTACATTTTTTTGAAGTGTTTAGAAGCTGCACTTTTTTTTACTGGTTCCTTTTTTACTATTATTTCAAAAAAATCACCACGACAAAACCATTCAAGCTATCCAAAATTCATTCACACCTGTTCTGTAAGATTAATTCTTTAAACAGTGGTAAAAGAGGATGTGGTGCTGAACCTTCAAGAGTCACTTAAAACGTATCTGTCCATAAAGCCTATTAAGAATTATTCTTAATATACAGTTCACAATACTTCAGCTTGTTATTCTAATTAAGTGAGGGTCATTTTATCAGTAAAATTCCTAAAATACATATTATTTTATTTGAAAGATTTCTATAAATTATTTAAATCATACTCGTTTCTACAATAATTATTTAAAAGTAATCATATAGCGCCATCTGGTGGCCATTATTGGTACTAAGAATTGCAAGCTTGATTTATATGTTATGATAGTTTTAATTTTATGCTGGCTCTTGAAAGTGATAAAGCTATGAAACTTACTGTGCTTCCTTCAAATGAGGACTTCTACTTATATAAAAAATTATGAAGATTTAGAATGAAAAATTGTAAAGATATAGTAAAATAACTATTGTATTTTTTTATGTTACTTTAATAAATCTCTATGGCAACACCATTTAAGCTATCCTAAACCCATTCACAATTTAACATCTCAGTATATAGGCATAATGTTGAAAAAGGAGTATGGAGTAGTATGAGTAGGACTATGAATTCATTTGCAGGCTTTATCATAAATCCACAATAAAATTTCTGAGTTCTGTATCAATCTGTGTTGTTGTTTGTTTATTTTTATCTTTTATTTTTCATAGGAAGATAACTTACTCTCATTTTTAATAAATGTGCTTATAAACCAAGGACAAGCTATTTATAGCTGTATTTATAAACTGCTTACTACTGACTATTAATATTGGGACAAGGCTTTATAAAGCATGAACTGACTATTTAATAATGAGTGCAGTTATTATAAAGTGTTATCAATGAATTTGCTAATGTTAACAAATTAGACATTATTTTACAGTGTTATCAAATCCTTAAATGACTCATAAGCATTTGTGAAAGTTCTGCTTGCATTACAGCTTAGTATTGATCTGTGAGCTGAACAGATTTACTGTTACATCCATGAGATTATGTAAATTAAAATAAATATAATGTCACAGGATGTCATAGGTCAGTATCAAATGAGTTTGAAATTATTATTTGCAGCACAAATAAGTTTTTTTTAGGATTTTTAAAAATCCCTAAAACTGTCAGAAAAAGGTTAAGGCCTAAGCTATTTCTATGTGAGTGGCTAATTTTATTTTTGTTTTTATAATTGTAATACACAAACTATGAAATTATACAAAATGTATAAAAAGATAAATAAATAAATACGCACATATTAAAAAAGCAGCCAAGTCGAATGAGTTTCCTTTTTTATATAGATTAAAATTGAAGACAGAAACAAGTGGTAAATGTGGTCACTTTAATATTCAAATCCAGTAGATCCAGTTTATGTTCACGTGGCTGTTTTCGTTTATAGTCGCCAAGCTATTATGTGTTTTGAAATAATCTTGTCCGTGATGTGTTCGTTCGTACGACGAAAGCCAGAATCCTGCAGCTCGAGAGATATATGTTATTCTGCCAGTCGCGCTTTCAAATAGTCTTGCACACTTAAACAGGTCACAAACACCTGCATTTAGCTGTTGTAGTGTTACAATGGGTTTATTGTGTGCATTTGTGGTAATATTTTATTTAAAAAAGCTCTTAAACAAGAATAAATTCGTTTGTTTTGAGCTGGACACTGTACGCGCTGATCGGAGGCGGTGATTTCAGATAGGCAGCTGCAAATATTTCATTTTCACACAAACAGTTCAAAAACATCTTAATTTAGCTCTTGGTGTGTTCTAATTGGTTGATTGTGTGATATCGCTGTAATAATTTATTTTTAAAAGCTTTAAAACAGAAATAAATTCGTTTTCTCTGAGCTCTTTACTCCAGACGCTCGTGATCACAGCGGTGATTCATCTCTCCTATTTCTCACGTATCTCTGGCCAGAAATAATTTATCCATGAGCCCTGAACCGGTAATAATCAGATATGTTGGTTTAGCTTGTCAGTGTGAATTAAATCTAAGTATTTGTTTGTATTTTTAACCGATTTAAAAGTGAAAGTAAAAGTCCGGGAATTGAACCTGTAGGGGCGCTATTTCTCTCAGACAATGGAAGTCTAAGCACACACACTCAAACAGAGGGACAGAGTGAGATGAGATGTCTGACAGTTTTTTTTTAATTTTCTGTTATCCATACAGTGTTGTAAAGTCGTTAAACTATGCATATTTCCTCAGAATGACTTTTTCATCTGTATGAAAAAATTCTTTGACGTGTTTGGAAGCTGCAATTTAAAAATACAATAATGATTCCCTTTGTAAGGTCATTTAAAAAAATCACCACGGCAAAACCATTCAAGCTATCCAAAATCCATTCACAATTTAAGTTCCTATCAGAAATACTGATGTGTGTTCAGAGTTTTGTGAAATTCTAAGTATGTTATTTGCCTCAAAATCACCTGAGAAGTATTCCAGTTTGACATGTTGCCACGGCAACAATATTTTTAGATATCAATATCCCCCCAGCAGATTTATATCGGCTGTGTTTTAACATTATTCTGATGAAGTTTGAAGCAAATCGAGTAATAATAAGATGCTGAATTCAAATCATTTTGAAAATGACACACTTCCTTCTGCCAGTTGGTGGCGCTATAACTTTGACTCCTAATAGTCACATATATGCGATCGACATCATACAACGAATAATCTGATGAAGTTTTATTAAAATCAGGAAATGTATGTGGACGGTATTAGACACTTCCTGTTTCTCATTTCTCGCCATAATTTCAACGCCTCGCCACGAGCAAACCGTTCGAGATATCAAAAATCCCCTGGCAATTTTTCATCCCCAGTGTCTTGAGATCATGTTGACCGAGTTTGGCGGCAATCGAGAAAAAAACCTATGACAAGTATTTCAAATTCCAGAGCATGCGCTTTTTACATAACTCTAAATAGCTGACTTCCTGATGGGCGGAGCCTATGACATGCAATACGAAAGTTGTTTGGCACGATGAGATCTATATGTGTACTGAGTTTCATATGAATATGTGCAAGTATGTGTGAGCTATACATCAACATTTCTGACTGTGTTCCAGGGGGCGCCGTAGAGCCCCTGTGCCACGCCCGGGTCCCAGCCTCTGCAGGCTCCTAAAGGCCACAGATTCCAAAGTGTGCGCAAATTTTCAAGAGTTTTTGAGTATGTTAAGGACCCCAAAAGCCCCCACAACTTTGACGAAAAATTTGAATACTAAACCCTAAATAGCCAACTTCCTGTTGGGCGGAGCCTATGATATGCAATACAAAAGTTGTTTGGATTGATGAGATTTATATGTGTACCGAGTTTCATACGTCTACGAGCAAGAATGTATGATATATGGCCCTCCATATTCCAGGGGGCGCTGTAGAGCCCCTGTGCCACGCCCGTGTATCAGTCTCTGCCCGGCCCTAATGGCCGCAGGTTCCAATCTGTGTGCCAATTTTCAAGACTTTTTAAGCACGTTAAGGGCCCCAAAAGCCCCCGAGACGTTGGAAAAAAATAATAATAATAATAATAATAATAATAAATATAGCTGCAAGCAGCGATGGCGGGCTCAAGCCACCAATGCCATCGCCACCCCGGTGGCATCAGGTAAACTGTGCCCAGCGGGCACATGCATTCACAATATCCCTCTGGCAGTGTGGTTTTAAAAGATATGGCAGTTAAAGGGTTAATCCGAATCATCTAGACTTTAAAATCACATTCACAGAACAATATATATATATATATATATATATATATATATATATATATATATATAACTTTAGTAACACTTTACAATAAGATTCCATTTATAAACATTATGTTAACATGAACAATATTTATATAGCATTCATTCATGTCAGTTAATATTCCAAACTTAAACATTAAAACATTGTTTTATTGTGATTTTTTTCCAAGCACATTTTACCAATTCCAAACCATATCAATCTTAATAACTACCATTATTTTTTATTTAATCATTTATGAGTGCTATACAATACTCCAGGAAAGCTGGAAAAGAAAAACAGGTCAAGAAGAACTGACAAAAAGAATTGCAAAATAATTAGGAATTAATGTGAAAAAAGATTAATTTTTAGTCAATTCTGCAAGCCAGACTTTTCAGGAAAGGAGGTGGAATAAAAATGAGCTCCTAAATCTTAATCCTGGATTCTGGAAGATATATTCCTCAAACCATCGAACAAGAGGAGGTGGTGCTGGTCCTTCACGAGTCACTCTAATCAGTTCATAAAGCCTATATATAAAGCCTTAATATATAGTATTTCACAATACTTCATGGTATTCTAATTAAATCATTTTTTGGAATCTTAGATCTCTCAGAACCTGACGCCGAGTAATTCTGAGACTCCAGGAAAGTGTCAGTTCTGTAAAATGTTGGCGCTGGAGACTAAATGCTCCCTGATAGTTTCACACCTAATTCACTTAACACACACACAAACACACACACAAACACACACACACACACACACACACTACCCACTGTGACAGAGGGACAGAGTGACATCAGATCTATGATAGTTTTTTAATTTTCTATCATCCATATAGTGTTGTATAGTCATGAAACTATGCATATTTCCTCAGAATGACTTGTCTTCTATGTGTACATTTTTTTGAAGTGTTTAGAAGCTGCACTTAAAAAAATAAAAGACATTTACTGGTTACTTTTTTACTGTTATTTCAAAAAATCACCACGACAAAACCATTCAAGCTATCCAAAATTAATTTGCATCTGTTCTGTAAGATAAATTCTTTAAACAGTGGTAAAAGAGGATGTGGGGCTGAACCTTCAAGAGTCACTCAAAACGTGTCTGTCCATAAAGCCTATAAAGAATTATTCTTAATATACAGTTCACAATATTTCAGCTTGTTATTCTAATTAAGTGAGGGTCATTTTATCAGTAAAATACATAAAATTCATATTATTTTTCTTTGAAAGATTTCTATAAATGATTTAAATCATACTTGTTTCTCCAATAATTATTTAAAAGTAATCCTATACCTCCATCTGGTGGCCATTATTGGTACTAAGAATTGCAAGCTTCATTTATAAGTTATGATAGTTTTAATTTTATGCTGGCTCTTGAAAATGATAAAGCTATTAAACTTACTGTGCTTCCTTCAAATGATGACTTCTACGTATATAAAAAAATATGAAGAGTTTGGAATGAAAAAAATTAAAGATATAGTAAAATAACTATTGTATTTTTTTTATGTTACTTTAATAAATCGCTATGACCACACCATTTAAGCTATCCTAAACCCATTCACAATTTAACATCTCAGTATATTGGCTTCATGTTAAAAAAAGTTTGGTGTGAACTACTTGTGTCTTCTTGGAGGAGTATGAAATCATTTACAGGCTGATTTTATCATAAATCCACAATAGAATTTCTGAGTTCTGTATCAATCAGTGTTGTTGTTTGTTTATTTTTATTTTTTTATTTTTCATAGGAAGATAACTGACCCTTTACTCTCCTTTTTAACAAATGTGCTTATAAACCAAAAACAAGCTATTTATAGCTGTATTTATAAACTGCTTACTACTGACTATTAATATTGGGACAAGGCTTTATAAAGCATGAACTGACTATTTACTTTTTGAGTTTGAAATTATTATTTGCAGCACAAATAAGGTTTTTTAGGATTTTTAAAAATCCCTAAAACTGTCAGAAAAGGATAAGGCCTATTTCTATGTGAGTGGCTACATTTATTTGTTTTTATAACTATAATGCATAAACTATGAAATTATACAAAATGTATAAAAAAAAAGTACAACAGTTATTGTTTTCCAATGTTTTTTATAATTTTTTTTTTTTTTTTTTTTTTGGATTTACATTTAAAAAAATTAGCCTACTGCAATCATTCTAAACAGCTTGAATAAAACCTGTCAATATTTATTATAGACCACTGTAACTGTGTATAATCTAACAAACAAGTTTATTATGAAAATAAAAGTGTGTACACCAGAAAAATTGGACGATAAAGAAATTGCTAACAATAGTATAATAGATCATGTTTTATGTTTTTAGGCGTTTAGATGCAGAAATGGACAAATAAAATGTAAAATAAAATGTAATTGATTTAATTAAATATAGATTAATTCTTGTTAGAGCGAAATAATAAATACATACGTACACACATTAAAAAAGCAGCCAAGATGAATGAGTTTCATTTTTTTTATAGATTCAAATTGAAGACAGAAGCAGCTGGTATATGCGGTCACTTAATATTCAAATCCAGTAGATCCACTTCAGATTTATTTCTCTACAGTTTATGTTCAATTGGCTGTTTTCGTTCATATTCGCCAAGCTATTTTGAAATAATCTTGTCCGTTATGTGTTCGTTCGTACGACGAAAGGCAGAATCCTGCAGCTCGAGAGATATGTTATTCTGCCAGTCGCGGTGTCAAATAGTCTTTCACACTTAAACGAGTCACAAACACCTGCATTTAGCTCTTGCAGTGTTACAATGGGTTTATTGTGTGCATTTGTGGTAATATTTTATTTAAAAAAGCTCTTAAACAAGAATAAATTCGTTTGTTTTGAGCTCGACACTGTAAGCGCTGATCGGAGCGGTGATTTCAGACAGGCAGCCGCGAATATTTAATTTTCACACAAACAGTTCAAAAACATCTGAATTTAGCTCTTGGTGTGTTCTAATTGGTTGATTGTGTGATATCGCTGTAATAATTTATTTTTAAAAGCTTTAAAACAGGAATAAATTCGTTTTTTCTGAGCTCTTTACTCCAGACGCTCGTGATCAGAGCGGTGATTCATCTCTCCTATTTCTCACGTATCTCTGGCCAGAAATTATTTATCCATGAGCCCTGAACCGGTAATAATCAGATATGTTGGTTTAGCTTGTCAGTGTGAATTAAATCTAAGTATTTGTTTGTATTTTTAACCGATTTAAAAGTGAAAGTAAAAGTCCGGTAATTGCACCTGTAGGGGCGCTATTTCTCTCAGACAATGGAAGTCTGAAGCACATATACTCAAACAGAGGGACAGAGTGAGATGAGATGTCTGACAGTTTTTTAATTTTCTGTTATCCATACAGTGTTGTAAAGTCGTGAAACTATCCATATTTACTCAGAATGACTTTTTTTCTGTATGAAAAAAGGTTTTGAAGTGTTTGGAATTTAAAAATGCAGGACAATTAATAATTCCATTTTTATTGTCATTTAAAAAAATCACCATGACAAAACCGTTCAAGCTATCCAAAATCCATTGGCAATTTAAGTTGTTTAAAATGTTTTGGCATCATGTAGACAAAGTTTGGTGTGTATAGTGTTACTCTCCTCTGAGCAGTATGCATTAATTCACAGCTAAATGTAAAAAAAAAATCCACATTCAAATCAAAATAGCTGACTTCCTGTTGATCGTAGCTGATGACTGTGAATTAGAAAGTTGTCCGTGTTGATAAGAACAATTTTTGTACCGAGTTTGGTGTCTGTAGCTAAAACTAACCCCCCCACTTTTGACAAAAGGTGGCGCTATAGAGTGCCTCTTCCACGCCCTTTTAAAAGCTTTTTCCATTGTCTAGCTATCAAGAATACTGATATGTGTTTTGAGTTTCATGTAAATCTGAGGTTGTTATCTGCCTCAAAATCACCATAACAGAATATTCAAGTTTGACACGTTGCCATGGCAACAATATATAAGATATCAATATCCCCACAACAGATTTACATCGGCCATGTTTTGTCATTATTCTGATGAAGTTTGAAGCAAATCGAGTAAAAATAAGATGCTGAATTCAAAGCATTTTGAAAATGACTCACTTCCTGCTGCCAGTTGGTGGCGCTATAACGTTGACTCTTAATAATCACATATATACGATCGGTATCATACATCGAACAAACCGATGAAGTTTGATCAAACTCAGGCAATGTATGTGGATGTTATTAGGCATTTCCTGTTTCTCACTTTTTGCCCTAATTTCAACGCCTCGCCACGGGCAAACCGTTCGAGATATAAAAAATCCCCTCGCAATTTTTCATCCCCAATGTCTTGAGATCATGTTCACCGAGTTTGGTGGCAATCATGTAAAAAACCTATGACAAGTATATCAAATTCCAGAACATGCTTTTTTTAAACAGCCATGAATAGCTGACTTCCTGTTGGGCGGAGCCTTTGACATAGAGCGCGAAAGTTGTTCAGCTCAATGAGATCTACAAGTGTACTGAGTTTCATATAAATATATGCAAGTGTGTGTGAGCTATGGTTCAAGATTTCTGACTGTGTTCCAGGGGGCGCTGTAGAGCCCCTGTGCCACGCCCGGGTCCCAGTCTCTGTGGCGTCCTGATGGCCGCAGATTCCAATGTGTGTGCCAATTTTCAAGAGTTTTTGAGCATGTTAAGGCCCCCAAAAACCCCCGGAAGGTTTAATAAAAAATAAAAAAAATAATAATAATAATAAGAAAAAGAATAATCCTTAGGGGAACAATAGGGCTCTTCGCCCCTTCGGGCTTGAGCCCTAATAATAATAATAAGAATAATCCTTAGGGGAACAATAGGGCTCTTCGCCCCTTCGGGCTTGAGCCCTAAATATAGCTGCAAGCAGCGATGGCGGGCTCAAGCCACCAATGCCATCGCCACCCCGGTGGCATCAGGTAAACTGTGCCCAGCGGGCACATGCATTCACAATATCCCTCTGGCAGTGAGGTTTTAAAGGATATGGCAGTTAAAGGGTTAATCCGAATCATCTAGACTTTAAAATCACATTCACAGAACAATATATATATATATATATATATATATATATATATATATATATATATATATATATATATATATATATATATATTTAGTAACACTTTACAATAAGATTTCATTTATAAACATTATGTTAACATGAACAATATTTATATAGCATTCATTCATGTCAGTTAATATTCCAAACTTAAACATTAAAACATTGTTTTGTGATTTTTTTTCCAAGCACATTTTACCAATTCCAAACCATATCAATCTTAATAACTACCATTATTTTTTATTTAATCATTTATGAGTGTTATACAATAGTCCAGGAAAGCTGGAAGAGAAAAACTCCTTATATTCATGTGCAGAATTATTAGGCATGTTTTCTTTTACAGATGAAATGCACTAAAAAAGAGTTTTAACTCAAACTATTTTAACTCAAAGTCGAAAATTATGAAATACCCATGAGAAATATCAAACACAAATGCAATACAGAAATGGATAAGTTAAGACTTGACCATTGTACAAAAATGCTGACTGGGTCATGAGGTCAGAAAAGAAGAAGAAAAAAAAAAAAACAGGTCAAGAAGAACTGACAAAAAAAATTGCAAAATAATTAGGAATTAATGTGAAGATTAATTTTTAGTCAATTCTGCAAGACAGACTTTTCAGGAAAGGAGGTGGAATAAAAATGAGCTCCTAAATCTTAATCCCGGATTCTGGAAGATATATTCCTCAAACCATCAGACAAGAGGAGGTGGTGCTGGTCCTTCGAGTCACTCTAATCGGTTCAGAAAGCCTATATATAGTCTTATATATATAAGTCTTAATATATAGTATTTCACAATACTTCATGGTATTCTAATTAAATCATTTTTTGGAATCTTAGATCTCTCAGAACCTAACACATTGTAATTCTGAGACTCCAGGAAAGTGGCAGTTCTGTAAAATGTTGGCGCTGGAGACTAAATGCTCCCTGATAGTTTCACACCTAATTCACTTAACACACACACACACACACACACACACACACACACATTACCCACAGTGACAGAGGGACAGAGTGACATCAGATGTATGATAGTTTTTTTAATTTTCTATCATCCATATAGTGTTGTATAGTCATGAAACTATGCATATTTCCCCAGAATGACTTGTCTTCTATGTGTACAATTTTTTTAAGTGTTTAGAAGCTGCACTTTAAAACAATAAAAGACATTTACTGGTTACTTTTTTACTGTTATTTCAAAAAATCACCACGACAAAACCATTCAAGCCATTCAAAATTCATCCGCACCTGTTCTGTAAGATACATTCTTTAAACAGTGGTAAAAGAGGATGTGGTGCTGATCCTTCAAGAGTCACTCAAAACATATCTGTCCCTAAGCCTATAAAGAATTATTCTTAATATACAGTTCACAATACTTCAGCTTGATATTCAAATTAAGTGAGGGTCATTTTATCAGTAAAATACATAAAATTCATATTATTTTTCTTTGAAAGATTTCTATAAATGATTTAAATCATTATACTTGTTTCTACAATAATTATTTAAAAGTAATCCTATAGCACCATCTGGTGGCCATTATTGGTACTAAGAATTGCAAGCTTGATTTATATGTTATGATAGTTTTAATTTTATGCTGGCTCTTGAAAATGATAAAGCTATGAAACTTACTGTGCTTCCTTCAAATGATGACTTCTACGTATATAAAAAATTATGAAGAGTTGGAATTAAAAATGTTAAAGATATAGTAAAATAACTATTGTATTTTTTTATGTTACTTTAATAAATCGCTATGGCCACACCATTTAAGGTATCCTAAACCCATTCGCAATTTAACACCTTCAGTATATGGCTTCATGTTAAAACAGTTTGGTGTGAACTACTTATGTCTTCTTAGAGGAGAATGAATTCATTTACAGGCTGAGTTTATCATAAATCCACAATAACATTTCTGAGTTCTGTATCAATCTGTGTTGTTGTTTGTTTATTTTTATTTTTCATAGGAAGATAACTGACCCTTTACTCTCCTTTTTAATAAATGTGCTTATAAACCAAGAACAAGCTATTTATAGCTGTATATATATAAACTGCTTACTACTGACTATTAATATTGGGACAAGGCTTTATAAAGCATGAACTGACTATTTACTAATGAGTGCAGTTATTATAAAGTGTTATCAATGCATTTGCTAATGTTAACAAATTAGACATTATTTTACAGTGTTATTAAATCCTTTCAATGATTTGTAAGTGTTTTGTAATGATTTTATTGACCTACAAGCATTTGTGAAAGTTCTGCTTGCATTACAGCTTAGTCTTGATCTGTGAGCTGAACAGATTTACTGTTACATCCATGAGATTATGTAAATTCAAATAAATATCATGTCACAGGATGTCAGAGGTCAGTATCAAATTAATTTGAAATTATTATTTGCAGCACAAATAAGGTTTTTTAGGATTTTTAAAAATCCCTAAAACTGTCAGAAAAGGATAAGGCCTAAGATTTCTATGTGAGTGGCTAAATTTATTTGTTTTTATAACTATAATGCATAAACTATGAAATTATACAAAATTTATAAAAATTTACAACAGTTATTCTTTTCCAATGTTTTTTTTATTTTATTTTATTTTTTATTTACATTTAAAAAAATTAGCCTACGCAATCATTCTAAACAGCTTGAATAAAACCTGTTAATATTTATTATAGACCACTGTAACTGTGTATAATCTAACAAACAAGTTTATTATGAAAATAAAAGCGTGTACACCAGATAAATTGGACGATAAAGAAATTGCTAACAATAATATAATAGAGCATGTTTTAGGTTTTTAGGCGTTTAGATGCAGAAATGGACAAATCAAATGTAAAATAAAATGTAATTGATTTAATTAAATATAGATTAAGTCTTGTTAGAGCAAAATAATAAATAAATACCTACACACATTAAAAAAGCAGCCAAGATTAATGAGTTTAATTTTTTATATAGATTAAAATTGAAGACAGAAGCAGGTATATGCGGTCACTTAATATTAAATTGTTTTCGTTTATATTCGCCAAGCTATTATGTATTTTGAAATAATCTTGTCCGTGATGTGTTCGTTCTTATGACGAAAGGCAGAATCCTGCAGCTCGAGAGATATATGTTATTCTGCCAGTCGCGCTTTCAAATAGTCTTGCACACTTAAACGGGTCACAAACACCTGCATTTAGCTCGTGTTGTGTTATAATGGATGTATTGTGTGCATTTATGGCAATAAGTTATTTAAAAAAGCTCTTAAACAAGAATAAATTCGTTAGTTTTGAACTTGTGACACTGTGCGCGCTGATCGGAGCAGTGATTTCATATAGGCAGCCGCAAATATTTCATTTTCACACAAACAGTTCAAAAACATCTGAATTTAGCTCTTGGTGTGTTCTAATTGGTGAATTGTGTGATATCGCTGCAATACTTTATTTTTAATAGCTATAAAACAAGAATAAACTCGTTTTTTCTGAGCTCATCATTCCACACGCTCTTGCTCAGAGCGGTGATTCATCTCTCGTGTTTCTCACGTATCACTGACCACACATCAATTATTAATGAGCCCTGACCTGATAATAATCATATATGTTGGTTTAGCTTGTCAGTGTGAATTAAATCCAAGTATTTATTTGTATTTTAACCGATTTAAAAGTGAAACCAAAAGACAGTCTCCTCCCTCTTTAACTCCGGTAACTGCACCTGTAGGGGCGCTATTTCTCTCAGACAATGGAAGTCTAAGCACACTCACTCAAACAGAGGGACAGAGTGAGAGGAGATGTCTGACAGTTTTTTAATTTTCTGTTATCCATACAGTGTTGTAAAGTCATGAAACTATGCATATTTACTCAGAATAACTTTTTTTCTGTATGAAAAAAGGTTTTGAAGTGTTTGGAATTTAAAAATGCAGGAAAATTAATAATTCCATCTTTACTGTCATTTAAAAAAATCACCACGACAAAACCATCCAAGCTATCCAAAACCCATTCACAATTTAAGTTCCTTAATGTTTTTTCAACATGTAGACAAAGTTTGGTGTGTATAGTGTTACTCTCCTCTGAGCAGTATGCATTAATTCACAGCTAAATGTAAAAAACAATCCACATTCAAATCAAAATAGCCAACTTCCTGTTGGTCGTAGCTGATGACTGTGAATTAGAAAGTTGTCCGTCTTGATAAGAACAATTTTTGTACTGAGTTTGGTGTCTGTAGCTAAAACTAACCCCCCCACTTTTGACAAAAGGTGGCGCTATAGAGTGCCTCTTCCACGCCCTCTTATGAACTTTTGCCAGTGTCTAGCTGTCACTAATACTGATATGTGTTCTGAGTTTGATGAAATTCTAAGCATGTTATATGCCTCAAAATCACCTGAGAAGTATTCCAGTTTGACATGTTGCCACGGCAACAATAATTTTAGATATCCAATTTCCCCCAGCAGATTCATATCGGCTGTGTTTTAACATTATTCTGATGAAGTTTGAAGCAAATCGAATAAAAATAGGATGCTGAATTCAAAGCATTTTGAAAATGACACACTTCCTGCTGCCAGTTGGTGGCGCTATAACTCTGACTCCTAATAGTCACATATATGTGATCGACATCATACAATGAATAATCTGATGAAGTTTGATTGAAATCAGGAAATGTATGTGGATGGTATTAGACACTTCCTGTTTCTCAATTCTCGCCATAGTTTCAACGCCTCGCCACGAGCAAACCGTTCGAGATATCAAAAATCCCCTGGCAATTTTTCATCCCCAATGTCTTGAGATCATGTTGACCGAGTTTGGTGGTAAACGAGAAAAAAACCTATGACAAGTATTTCAAATTCCAGAGCATGCGCTTTTTACATAACTCTAAATAGCTGACTTCCTGTTGGGTGGAGCCTATGACATGCAATACGAAAGTTGTTCGGCACGATGAGATCTATATGTGTACTGAGTTTCATATGAATATGTGCAAGTATGTGTGAGCTATACATCAACATTTCTGACTGTGTTCCAGGGGGCGCCGTAGAGCCCCTGTGCCACGCCCGGGTCCCAGCCTCTGCAGGCTCCTAAAGGCCACAGATTCCAAAGTGTGCGCAAATTTTCAAGAGTTTTTGAGTATGTTAAGGACCCCAAAAGCCCCCACAACTTTGACGAAAAATTTGAATACTAAACCCTAAATAGCCAACTTCCTGTTGGGCGGAGCCTATGATATGCAATACAAAAGTTGTTTGGATTGATGAGATTTATATGTGTACCGAGTTTCATTCGTCTACGAGCAAGAATGTATGATATATGGCCCTCCATATTCCAGGGGGCGCTGTAGAGCCCCTGTGCCACGCCCGTGTATCAGTCTCTGCCCGGCCCTAATGGCCGCAGGTTCCAATCTGTGTGCCAATTTTCAAGACTTTTTAAGCACGTTAAGGGCCCCAAAAGCCCCCGAGACGTTGGAAAAAAATAATAATAATAATAATAATAATAATAATAATAAAAAATAATCCTAAGGAAAACAATAGGCCTCTCGCCCTTTGGGCTTGAGCCCTAATAAAAAATAATCCTAAGGAAAACAATAGGCCTCTCGCCCTTTGGGCTTGAGCCCTAAATATATAGCTGCAAGCAGCGATGTCGGGCTCAAGCCATCAGTGCAACGCCACCCCGGTGGGATCGGGAAAACTGTGCCCAGCGGACATAAGCATTTCCAGTAACCCTCTGGCAATCAAATTTTAAGGGATACGACAGTTAAAGGGTTAATCCGACCCATCTAGACTTTGAAATCACATACACAGAACAATATATATAACTTTAGTAACACTTTATTTTAATATATATAAAAAATGTATAAGGTGTGCATTGTAGCTGACACCTAAATGAACACATTACAAATGTTTTATGACTGCAAGTCTTTTTCCTCAAATGCTATTGAGCTTCAAATTTGCGTTTGAGCCCATGTGAAAAAGTAGCATAATTTACATATGACTTACAGTTTGTTTTAATAAACATAAAACATTCAATTTAATTGTGCATTATAGCTGTCACCTAGATGAACAATTACAGTTGTTTTTTATGACTGTAAGTAATTCTCTTCAAATGCTACTGACATTAGAAAAGTGTATAACAATGTCACATGTAACTTTAAAGACGGTCCCTAAATTTGAGACTCTCGAATTTCCAATGTCAAGCCAACTTTATGCCTGTTTTTGTTTTGTTTTTTACTTTATTTTTCTTTTCTCTGTGCCGGATTGCTGATGTCTTTTACCCGGGCATAGATGTCCATCCATCAATTACGAACATTCATCCGCAAATGTCCGAGCGGTCGCGAGCACATATTGGAGAATGGCGCATGTTTTATTTTTTTTGAGCTACTGGGATGGTGCCCCCTCTGGGAGTTGGTGCCCTACGAAGACTGCGTATTCTGCATATAGGGAGCGGCGGTACTATCTGGAAGATATATTACTCAAACCGTCATACAAGAGGAGGTGATGCTAGTACTTCAAGAATCTCTCAAAACATATCTGTTCATAAAGCCTATATATAAAGTCTTAATATAGTATTCCACAATATGTTGTGCTATTCTAATATTATTGCAGTTTTTTATTGACATTGTTATTTGCTGTTATTTTTTGTTTTAATATTGTTACTGTTGTTACTTGTTGTACGGTGACCTTGAGTGGTTTGAAAGGCTCCTTAAATAAAATGCATTATTATTATTATTATTATTATTATTATTATTAGCTGTGCACTTGATAAAACAAATAAATATAAACTTATGCAATTGTATATATATATATATATATATATATATATATATATATATATATATATATATATATATATATATATATATATATATATATATATATATATATATATATATATATAGTGTACAGTTTTCTTTTATTGCATCTTGAAATAAATGTTTCTGAGTTCTGTGTTTGTTTATTTTTTTATTTTTTTTTAGGAAGATTACAGCCTTTAATCTCCTCAAAATAAATGTGCATATAAACCATGAACAATTTAATTATAGCTGTATTTATAAAATGCTTACTAATGACTATTAATTTTGGGAGAAGGCTATATAAAGCAGCAACAGTTGATGTTGAGGCCTAAGATATTTCTTAAGCTGTAATGATGAAAAAACAACAACAACAACAACAACACAAAATTGCTTATTTTTTTTCTGCTGGTGATTAAAGAGATGATTAAGTCTCCCTCCCTCTCTCTCTCTCTCTCTCTCTCTGACACCAAGCCCATCCCCTCTCCCACACATTCACACAAACTCAGCACACACACTTAACACACCCACACTTAACACACAAACACACACACACATTACCCACAGTGACAGAGGGACAGAGTGACATCAGATGTATGATAGTTTTTTTTTTAATTTTCTATCATCCATATTGTGTTGTATAGTCATGAAACTATGCATATTTCCTCAGAATGACTTGTCTTCTATGTGTACATTTTGTTGAGTTTAGAAGCTGCACTTAAAAAAAATAAAAGACATTTACTGGTTCCTTTTTTACTGTTATTTCAAAAAATCACCATGACAAAACCATTCAAGCTATCCAAAATTCATTCGCACCTGTTCTGTAAGATAAATTCTTTAAACAGTGGTAAAAGAGGATGTGGTGCTGATCCTTCAAGAGTCACTCAAAACGTATCTGTCCATAAAGCCTATAAAGAATTATTCTTAATACACAGTATTCCTAATTATTCTAATTAAGTGAGGGTCATTTTATCAGTAAAATTCATATTATTTTTCTTTGAAAGATTTCTATAAATGATTTAAATCATATTCGTTTCTACAATAATTATGTAAAAGTAATCCTATAGCTCCATCTGGTGGCCATTATTGGTACCAAGAATTGCAAGCTTGATTTATATGTTATGATAGTTTTAATTTTATGGTGGCTCCTGGACATGATAAAGCTAATATACAATATATATAACTTTAGTGACACTTTACAATAATATTTCATTTCTAAACATTATGTTAACACAAACAATATTTATATAGCATTCATTCATGTCAGTTAATATTCCAAACTTAAACATTAAAACATTGTTTTATTGTGATTTTTTTCCAAGCACATTTTACCAATTCCAAACCATATCAATCTTAATAACTACCATTATTTTTTATTTAATCATTTATGAGTGCTATACAATAGTCCAGGAAAGCTGGAAGAGAAAAACTCCTTATATTCATGTGTGCAGAATTATTGGGCATGTTTTCTTTTACAGATGAAATGCGCTAAAAAAAGAGTTTTAACTCTGTAAAGCCTGTGAGAAATATCAAACACAAATGCAATACAGAAATTGATAAGTTAAGACTTGGCCATTGTATTTTTTTATGTTACTTTAATAAATCGGTATGGCCACACCATTTAAGGTATCCTAAACCCATTCGCAATTTAACATCTTCAGTATATTAGCATCATGTTGAAAAAGTTTGGTGTGAACTACTTATGTCTTCTCGGAGGAGTATGAATTCATTTTTACATGCTGATTTTATCATAAATCCACAATAAAATTTCTGAGTTCTGTATCAATCTGTGTTGTTGTTTTTTTATTTTTATTTTTTTTATTTTTCATAGGAAGATAACTGAAAAGATTACTCTCCTTTTTAATAAATGTGCTTATAAACCAAGAACAAGCTATTTATAGCTGTATTTATAAACTGCTTACTACTGACTATTAATATTGGGACAAGGCTTTATAAAGCATAAACTGACTATTTACTAATGAGTGCAGTTATTATAAAGTGTTACCAATGCATTTACTAATGTTAACAAATTAGACATTATTTTACAGTGTTATTAAATCCTTTAATGACTTATAAGCATTTGTGAAAGAAGCTTAGTCTTCATCTGTGAACTGAACAGTTTTACTGTTACATCCATGAGATTATGTAAATTAAGATAAATGTCATGTCACAGGATGGAATAGGTCAGTATCAAATGAGTTGAAATTATTATTTGCAGCACAAATAAGTATTTTTAGAATTTTGTTTTTAATTCCTGAAACTGTCAGAAAAGGATAAGGCCTAAGAGATTTCTTAAGCTGTAATGAAAACAGCAATGTTAGCAACAGCAACAAAAAATAACAATTTAAAATACATTTTTTTTCTGGTGATTAAAGTGATGATTAAGTCTCTCTCTCTCTCTCTCATTGTGTCTGCCACTCAGCTCATGCCCATCCCCCACTCACACACACACTCACACACACACATGCACTCAGTCAGCACACATACATTGCTCAAACAGAGGGACAGAGTGAGTTGAGATGTCTGACAGTTTTTTTTTAATTTTCTTTTAATCATACAGTGTTGTAAGGTCATGAAACTATGCATATGTCCTCAGAATGATTTGATCTCTGTATGATTTTTTTTTAAAGTGTTTGGAAGCTGCAATTTAAAAATACAAGACAATTAATGATTCCCTTTTTACTGTCATTTCAAAAAATCACCACGACAAAACGGTTCAAGCTAACCAAAATCCGTTCGCAATTTAAGTTCCTCAATGTTTTTTCAACATGTAGACAAAGTTTGGTTAGTATAGTGAACATTTCCTCTGAGGAGAATGCATTAAATCAGAGCTCAATTTAAATATTCAAATAAAAATAGCCGACTTCCTGTTGGTCGTAGCTGATGACTGTGAATTAGAAAGTTGTCCGTCTTGATAAGAACAATTTATGTACCAAGTTTGGTGTCTGTAGCTAAAACTAAACCCCCCACTTTTGACAAAAGGTGGCGCTATAGCATGCCTCCTTCACGCCCTTTTAAAAGCTTTTCCCATTGTCTAGCTATCACTAATACTGATATGTGTTTTTAGTTTCATGTAAATCTGAGGTTGGTGTCTGCCTCAAACTCATCATAACAGAACATTCAAGTTTGACACGTTGCCATGGCAACGCCATATCAGATATCAATATCCCCACAACAGATTTACATCGGCCGTGTTTTGTCATTATTCTGATGAAGTTTTAAGTAAATCGAGTAAAAATAAGATGCTGAATTCAAAACATTTTGAAAATGACTCACTTCCTGCTGCCAGTTGGTGGCGCTATAACGTTGACTCTTAATAGTCACATATATACGATCGGTATCATACAACGAACAAACCAATGAAGTTTGATCAAATTCAGGAAATGTATGTGGATGTTATTAGACATTTCCTGTTTCTCATTTCTCGCCATAATTTCCACGCCTCGCTACGGGCAAACCGTTCAAGATATCAAAAATCCCCTCGCAATTTTTCGTCCCCAATGTCTTGAGATCGTGTTCACCGAGTTTCGTGGCGAACGGGTTGAAAACCTCAGAGGAGTATTTCAAATTCCAGAGCATGCTTTTTTTAAACAGCTCTGAATAGCTGACTTCCTGTTGGGCGGAGCCTATGACATAAAGTGTGAAAGTTGTTCGGCTCAATGAGATCTATAAGTGTACCGAGTTTCATATAAATACATGCAAGTCTGTGTGAGCTATGGTTCAAGATTTCTGAAGGTGTTCCAGGGGGCGCTGTAGAGTCCCTGTGCCACGCCCGGGTCCCAGCCTCTGCGGCATCCTGATGGCCGCAGATTCCAATGTGTGTGCCAATTTTCAAGAGTTTTTGAGCATGTTAAGGCCCCTAAAAACCCCCGGAAGGTTAAATAAAAAATAAAAAAAATAATAAGAAATATAGCTGCAAGCAGCGATGGCGGGCTCAAGCCGTCAGTGCAACACCACCCCGGTGGCATCGGGAAAACTGTGCCCAGCGGGCATAAGCATTTACAGTAACCCTCTGGCAATCAAATTTTAAGGGATATGGCAGTTAAAGGGTTAATCCGGTTATGCCTGTTTTTGTTTTGTTTTTTTACTTTATTTTTCTTTTCTCTGTGCCGGATTGCTGATGTCTTTTACCCGGGCATAGATGTCCGTCCATCAATTACGAACATTCATCCGCAAATGTCAGAGCGGTCGCGAGCGCGGATGGGAGAATGGCGCATGTTTTATTTTTTTTGAGCTACTGGGATGGTGCCCCCTCTGGGAGTTGGTGCCCTACGAAGACTGCGTATTCTGCATATAGGGAGCGGCGGTACTATCTGGAAAATATATTCCTCAAACCATCATACAAGAGGAGGTGATGCTAGTACTTCAAGAATCTCTCAAAACCTATCTGTTCATAAAGCCTATATATAAAGTCTTAATATAGTATTCCACAATATGTTGTGCTATTCTAATATTATTGTGGTTTTTTACTGACATTGTTATTTGCTGTTATTTTTTGTTTTAATATTGTTACTGTTGTTACTTGTTGTACGGTGACCTTGAGTGGTTTGAAAGGCGCCTTAAATAAAATGCATTATTATTATTATTATTATTATTAGCTGTACACTTGATAAAAAAAATTAAATATAAACTTATGCAATTGTATATATATATATATATATATATATATATATATATATATATATATAGTGTACAGTTTTCTTTTATTGCATCTTGAAATAAATGTTTCTGAGTTCTGTGTTTATTTTTTTTTTTTTTTTTTTTTATTTTTTTTTTAGGAAGATTACAGCCTTTAATCTCCTCAAAATAAATGTGCATATAAACCATGAACAATTTAATTATAGCTGTATTTATAAAATGCTTACTAATGACTATTAATTTTGGGAGTAGGCTAGCAACAGTTGATGTTGAGGCCTAAGATATTTTTTAAGCTGTAATGATGAAAAAACAACAACAACACAAAATTGCTTTTTTTTCTGCTGGTGATTAAAGAGATGATTAAGTCTCCCTCTCTCTCTCTCTCTCTCTCTCTCTCTCTCTCTCTCTGACACCAAGCCCATCCCCTCTCCCACACATTCACACAAACTCAGCACACACACTTAACACACACACACTTAACACACAAACACACACACACACATACACATTACCCAGAGGGACAGAGTGACATCAGATGTATGGTAGTTTTTTAATTTTCTATCATCCATATAGTGTTGTATAGTCATGAAACTATGCATATTTCCTCAGCATGACTTGTCTTCTATGTGTACATTTTGTTGAATTGTTTAGAACTTGCACTTAAAAAAATAAAAGACATTTACTGGTTCCTTTTTTACTGTTATTTCAAAAAATCACCATGACAAAACCATTCAAGCTATCCAAAATTAATTCGCAGCTGTTCTGTAAGATAAATTCTTTAAACAGTGGTAAAAGAGGATGTGGTGCTGATCCTTCAAGAGTCACTCCAAACTTATCTGTCCATAAAGCCTATAAAGAATTATTCTTAATACACAGTATTACAGAATACTTCAGCATATTATTCTAATTAAGTGAGGGTCATTTTATCAGTAAAATACATATTATTTTTCTTTGAAAGATTTCTATAAATGATTTAAATCATACTTGTTTCTACAATAATTATTTAAAAGTAATCATATAGCGCCATCTGGTGGCCATTATTGGTACTAAGAATTGCAAGCTTGATTTATATGTTATGATAGTTTAAATTTTAAGCTGGCTCTTGAAAATGATAAAGCTATGAAACTTGCTGTGCTTCTTTCAAATGATGACTTCTACGTATATAAAAAATTATGAAGAGTTGGAATGAAGAATGTTAAAGATATAGTAAAATAACTATTGTATTTTTTTATGTTACTTTAATAAATCGGTATGGCCACACCATTTAAGGTATCCTAAACCCATTCGCAATTTAACATCTTCAGTATATTGGCATCATGTTGAAAAAGTTTGGTGTGAACTACTTGTGTCTTCTTGGAGGAGTATGATTCATTTACAGGCTGATTTGATCATAAATCCACAATAAAATTTCTGAGTTCTGTATCAATCTGTGTTGTTGTTTGTTTATTTTCATTTTTTTATTTTTCATAGGAAGATAACTGACCCTTTACTCTCCTTTTTAATAAATGTGCTTATAAACCAAGATCAAGCTATTTATAGCTGTATTTATAAGCTGCTTATTAATGACTATTTAAGTTGGGACAAGACTTTATAAAGCATGAACTGACTATTTACTAATGAGTGCAGTTATTATAAAGTGTTACCAATGCATTTACTAATGTTAACAAATTAGACATTATTTTACAGTGTTATAAAATCCTTTAATGACTTATAAGCATTTGTTAAAGTTCTGCTTGCATTACAGCTTAGTCTTGATCTGTGAACTGAACAGTTTTACTGTTACATCCATGAGATTATGTAAATTAAGATAAATGTCATGTCACAGGATGGAATAGGTCAGTATCAAATGAGATTGAAATTATTATTTGCAGCACAAATAAGTATTTTTAGAATTTTGTTTTTAATTCCTGAAACTGTCAGAAAAGGATAAGGCCTAAGAGATTTCTTAAGCTGCAATGAAAACAGCAATGTTAGCAAAAGCAACAAAAAATAACAACTTAAAATACATTTTTTTTCTGGTGATTAAAGAGATGATTAAGTCTCTCTCTCTCTCTCTCTCTCTCTCTCTCTTTCTCTCTCTCATTGTGTCTGCCACTCAGCTCATGCCCATCCCCCACTTACAGACACACACACACACACTCAGTCATCACACATACATTGCTCAAACAGAGGGACAGAGTGAGTTGAGATGTCTGACAGTTTTTTTATTTTCTTTTAGTCATACAGTGTTGTAAAGTCATGAAACTATGCATATGTCCTCAGAATGATTTGATCTCTGTATGATTTTTTTTTTAAGTGTTTGGAAGCTGCAATTTAAAAATACAAGACAATTAATGATTCCCTTTTTACTGTCATTTCAAAAAATCACCACGACAAAACCGTTCAAGCTAACCAAAATCCGTTCGCAATTTAAGTTCCTCAATGTTTTTTCAACATGTAGACAAAGTTTGGTGAGTATAGTGAACATTTCCTGTGAGGAGTATGCATTAAATCAGAGCTCAATTTAAATATTCAAATCAAAATAGCCGACTTCCTGTTGGTCGTAGCTGATGACTGTGAATTAGAAAGTTGTCCGTCTTGAAAAGAACAATTTATGTACCAAGTTTGGTGTCTGTAGCTAAAACTAACCCCCCCACTTTTGACAAAAGGTGGCGCTATAGAGTGCCTCCTTCACGCCCTTTTAAAAGCTTTTGCCATTGTCTAGCTATCACTAATACTGATATGTGTTTTGAGTTTCATGTAAATCTGAGCTTGTTGTCTGCCTTAAACTCACCACAACAGAACATTCAAGTTTGACACGTTGCCATGGCAACACTATACCAGATATCAATATCCCCACAACAGATTTACATCGGCCGTGTTTTGTCATTATTCTGATGAAGTTTTAAGTAAATAGAGTAAAAATAAGATGCTGAATTCAAAGCATTTGGAAAATGACACACTTCCTGCTGCCAGTTGGTGGTGCTATAATGTTGACTCTTAATAGTCACATATATACGATCAGTATCATACAACGAACAAACCAATGAAGTTTGATCAAATTCAGGAAATGTATGTGGATGTTATTAGACATTTCCTGTTTCTCATTTCTCGCCATAATTTCAACGCCTCGCCACGGGCAAACCGTTCGAGATATCAAAAATCCCCTCGCAATTTTCCATCCCCAATGTCTTGAGATCATGTTGACCGAGTTTGGTGGCAATCAAGTAAAAGACCTATGACAAGTATATCAAATTCCAGAGCATGCTTTTTATAAACAGCCCTAAATAGCTGACTTCCTGTTGGGCGGAGCCTATGACATAGAGTGCGAAAGTTGTTCGGCTCAATGAGATCTATAAGTGTACTGAGTTTCATATAAATACATGAAAGTGTGTGTGAGCTATGGTTCAAGATTTCTGACTGTGTTCCAGGGGGCGCTGTAGAGCCCCTGTGCCACGCCCGGGTCCCAGTCTCTGTGGCGTCCTGATGGCCGCAGATTCCAATGTGTGTGCCAATTTTCAAGAGTTTTTGAGCATGTTAAGGCCTCCAAAAACCCCCGGAAGGTTTAATAAAAAATAAAAAAAATAATAATAAGAAGAAGAAATATAGCTGCAAGCAGCGATGTCGGGCTCAAGCCATCAGTGCAACGCCACCCTGGTGGCATCGGGAAAACTGTGCCCAGCGGGCATAAGCATTTACAGTAACCCTCTGACAATCAAGTTTTAAGGGATGTGGCAGTTAAAGGGTTAATCCGACCAATCTAGACTTTGAAATCACATACACAGAACAATATATATAACTTTAGTAACACTTTATTTTAAAATGTATAAAAAATGTATAAGGTGTGCATTGTAGCTGACACCTATATGAACACATTACAATTGTTTTGTGACTACAAGTCTTTCTTCTCAAATGCTATTGAGTGGTCGCGAACGCGGATGGGAGAATGGCGCATATTTGTTTTGTTTTTTTTGAGCAACTGGTGCCCCCTCTGGGAGTTGGTGCTCTACGAAGACTGCATACTCTGCATATAGGGAGCGGCGGTACTATCTGGAAGATATATTCCTCAAACCATCGTACAAGTGAAGGTGATGCTAATCCTTCAAGAATCGCTCAAAACCTTTTCAAGTGTACAGTTTCCTTTTATTGCATCTTGAAATAAATATTTCTGAATTCTGAATCAAACTGGGTTGTGTTTATTGATTTATTTTATAAGACAACTGAAACTTTAATCTCCTTTGTAATATATGTGCTTTTAAACCAAGAACAATGTAATTAGAGATGTATTCCTGCTTAATAATGACTATTAATAAGGGAAAAGGCTTTATAATCATGCACTATTTACTAATGCTTAGCTAATGAGTGCAGTTATTATAAAGTGTTACCAATGCATTTACTAATGTTAACAAATTAGACATTATTATACAGTGTTACCAAACCCTTTAATAATTTATTAGTGTTTTGTAATGATTTTAATGACCTATAAGCATTTGTGAAATAGTTTTGCTTGCATTGCAGCTTAATCTGTCAGTTGAAGAGTTTTACTGTTACATCCATGAGATTAATAAATGTCATGTCATGTCACAGGTTGTCATAGGTCAGTATCAAATGAGTTTGAAATTATAATTTGCAGCACAAATAAGGCTTCTTAGGATGTTTTTAAATCCCAAAAACTGTCAGAAAAGGATAAGGCCTAAGAGATTTCTTAACCTGTAATGAAAGGAAAAAAAACACCACCATTAGCAACAACAAAAACAATAACAATTTAAAATATAGATTTTTTTTCCTGATTATTAAAGGAATGATTAGGTCTCTCTCTCTCTCTCTCTCTCTCTCTCTCTCTCTCTCTGCCAGACAGCCCCTCCCTACAATCCACACACACTGTCAGTCACCAAAGATTCACAGTCACCAACCCCCTCACACTCACACTCCCCCTCCCTCTCCCCCTCCCTTTCCTCACACAGACGGAGTGGCCAGAGTGAGATCATGTCAGTTGAGAAGTCTGACAGTTTTTTATTTTCTTTTATCCATACAGTGTTGTAAAGTCATGAAACTATGCATATTTCCTCATAATGATTTGATCTCTGTATGAAAACATGCCTTGAAGTGTTTGGAAGCTGCAATTTAGACATACAATACAATTAATGTTTCCCTTCTTACTGTCATTTCAAAAAATCACCACGTCAAAACCGTTCAAGCTAACCAAAATCCGTTCGCAATTTAAGTTCCTCGATGTTGTTTCTTCATGTAGTCAAAGTTTGGTGTGTATAGTGTACTTCCCATGTGAGGAGTATGCATTAATTCACAACTGTAAAATCTCAAAAATACACATTCAAATCAAAATAGCTGACTTCCTGTTGATCGTAGCTTATGACTGTGAATTAGAAAGTTGTCCGTCTTGATAAGAACAATTTAAGTACCGAGTTTGGTGTCTGTAGCTAAAACTAAATAAAATGCATTATTATTATTATTAGCTGTACACTTGCTAAACATTTTTAAATATAAACTTATGCAATTGTGTGTGTGTGTATATATATATATATATATATATATATATATATATATATATATATATATATATATATATTTATATATATATTTATATATATATAAATTCAAGTGTACAGTTTTCTTTTATTGCATCTTGAAATAAATATTTATGAGTTCTGTGTTTGTTTATTTTATTTATTTTATTTTTTATTTTACATTTTTTTAGGGAGATTACAGCCTTTAATCTCCTCAAAATAAATGTGCATATAAACCATGAACAATTTAATTATAGCTGTATTTATAAAATGCTTACTAAAATATTAATTTTGGGAGAAGGCTATATAAAGCATGAACTGACTATTTACTAATGCTTAGCTAAGAATTGCAGCTATTATGAAGTGTTACCAATGCATTTACTAATGTTAACAATTGAGACATTATTTTAAAGTGTTACCAAATCCTTAAATAATTTAAAAGTGTTTTGTTATGATTTCATTAACCTATAAGCATTTGTGAAATAGTTCTGCTTGCATTAAAGCTTAGTCTTCATCTGTGAGCTGAACAGTTTTACTGTTACATCCTTGAGATTATGTAAATTCAAATAAATGTCATGTCACAGGGTGACAGAGGTCAGTATCAAATGAGTTTGAAATTATTATTTGCAGCACAAATAAGGTTTTTTAGGATTTTTTTTAATCCCTGAAACTGTCAGAAAAGGATAAGGCCTAAGATATTTCTTAAGATGTAATGATAACAGCACAATTAGCAACAACAACAAAAAAATAACTATTTAAAATACAGTTTTTTTTCTGGTGATTAAAGAGATGTTTAAGTCTCTCTCTCTCTCTCTCTCTCTCTCTCTGTCTGTCTGCCACTCAGCTCACACCCCTCCCCCACTCACACTCACACACACACACAGAGTCAGCACACAGAGTGACAGAGTGAGATCAGATGTCTGACAGTTTTTTAATTTTCTTTTAATCATACAGTGCTGTAAAGTCATGAAACTATGCATATTTCCTCAGAATCACTGGTTTTCTAAATTAAAAATGTTTTTTAAAGGTTTGGAAGCTGCAATTTAAAAATACAAGACGATTAATGTTTCACTTTTTACTGTCATTTCAAAAAATCACCACGACAAAACCGTTCAAGCTAACCAAAATCTGTTCGCAATTTAAGTTCCTCGATGTTTTTTCTTCATGTAGACAACGTTTGGTGTGTATAGTGTACTTCCCCTGTGAGGAGTATTCATTAATTCACAACTGTAAAATCTCAAAAATACACATTCAAATCAAAATAGCCGACTTCCTGTTGATCGTAGCTGATGACTGTGAATTAGAAAGTTGTCCGTCTTGAAAAGAACAATTTATGTACCAAGTTTGGTGTCTGTAGCTGAAACTAACCCCCCCACTTTTGACAAAAGGTGGCGCTATAGAGTGCCTCCTTCACGCCCTTTTAAAAGCTTTTGCCATTGTCTAGCTATCAAGAATACTGATATGTGTTTTGAGTTTCATGTAAATCTGAGCTTGTTGTCTGCCTCAAACTCACCATAACAGAACATTCAAGTTTGACACGTTGCCATGGCAACACTATATCAGATATCAATATCCCCACAACAGATTTACATCGGCCGTGTTTTGTCATTATTCTGATGAAGTTTTAAGTAAATCGAGTAAAAATAAGATGCTGAATTCAAAGCATTTGGAAAATGACACACTTCCTGCTGCCAGTTGGTGGCGCTATAACGTTGACTCTTAATAGCCACATATATACAATCGGTATCATACAACGAACAAACCCATGAAGTTTGATCAAATTCAGGAAATGTATGTGGATGTTATTAGACATTTCCTGTTTCTCATTTCTCGCCATAAGTTCCATGCCTCGCCACGGGCAAACCGTTCGAGATATCAAAAATCCCCTCGCAATTTTTCATCCTCAATGTCTTGAGATCATGTTCACCGAGTTTCGTGGCGAACGGGTTGAAAACCTCAGAGGAGTATTTCAAATTCCAGAGCATGCTTTTTTTAAACAGCCCTGAATAGCTGACTTCCTGTTGGGCGGAGCCTATGACATAAAGTGTGAAAGTTGTTCGGCTCAATGAGATCTATAAGTGTACCGAGTTTGATATAAATACATGCAAGTGTGTGTGAGCTATGGTTCAAGAATTCTGACTGTCTTCCAGGGGGCGCTGTAGAGCCCCTGTGCCACGCCCGGGTCCCAGCCTCTGCGGCGTCCTGATGGCCGCAGATTCCAATGTGTGTGCCAATTTTCAAGAGTTTTTGAGCATGTTAAGGCCCCCAAAACACCCCGGAAGGTTTAATAAAAAATAAAAATAATAATAATAACAAGAATATAGCTGCAAGCAGCGATGTCGGGCTCAAGCCATCAGTGCAACGCCACCCCGGTGGCATCAGGATAACTGTGCCCAGCGGGCATAAGCATTTACAGTAACCCTCTGACAATCAGTTTTAAGGGATGCGGCAGTTAAAGGGTTAATCCGACCAATCTAGACTTTGAAATCACATACACAGAACAATATATATAACTTTAGTAACACTTTATATTTATAAAAAATGTATAAGGTGTGCATTGTAGCTGACACCTATATGAACACATTACAATTGCTTTGTGACTGCAAGTCTTTCTTCTCAAATGCTATTGAGCTTCAAATTTGCATTTGAGCCCATGTGAAAAAGTTGCATAATTTACATATGACTTACAGTTTGTTGTAATAAATATCAAACATTCAATTTAATTGTGCATTATAGCTGTCACCTAGATGAACAATTACAGTTGTTTTTATGACTGTAAGTCATTCTCTTCAAATGCTACTGACATTAGAAAAGTGTATAACAATATCACATGTAACTTTAGAGACCGGCCCTAAATTTGAGACTCTAGAAAGTCCAATGTCAAGACAACTTTATGCCTGTTTTATTTTCTTTAGTTTTCTTTTCTCTGTGCCGGATTGCTGATGTCCTATACCCAGGCATAGATGTCCATCCATCAATTACGAACATTCAGCCGCAAACATGAGGTGTGAGCGGTCGTGAGCGCGAATGGGAGAATGGCGCATGTTTTTTTTTTTTGTTTTTTTTTTTGAGCAACTGGGATGGTGCCCCCTCTGGGAGTAGGTGCCCTACGAAGACTGCATACTATGTTATACTGCATAATGTTAACAAATTAGACATTATTTTACAGTGTTACCAAATCCTTAAATAATTTATTAGTGTTTTGTAATGATTTTAATGACCTATAAGCATTTGTGAAATAGTTTTGCTTGCATTTGAAGCTTTATCTGTCAGTTGAAGAGTTTTACTGTTACATCCATGAGATTAATAAATGTCATGTCACGTCACAGGTTGTCATAGGTCAGTATCAAATGAGTTTGAAATTATTATTTGCAGCACAAATTAGGGTTCTTAGGATGTTTTTAAATCCCTAAAACTGTCAGAAAAGGATAAGGCCTAAGAGATTTCTTAACCTGTAATGAAAGGAAAAAACACCACCATTAGCAACAACAAAAACAATAATAAAAATACAATTTTTTTTTTCCTGATTATTAAAGGGATGATTAGGTCTCTCTCTCTCTCTCTCTGCCAGACAGCCCCTCCCTACAGTCCACACACACTGTCACAGTCACCAACCCCCTCACACTCCCCCTCCCTCTCCCCCTCCCTTCCCTCACACAGACAGGGTGGCCAGAGTGAGATCATGCCAGTTGAGAAGTCTGACAGTTTTTTAATTTTCTTTTATCCATACAGTGTTGTAAAGTCGTGAAACTATGCATATTTCCTCAGAATGATTTGATCTTTGTATAAAAAAATGCTTCGAAGTGTTTGGAAGCTGCAATTTAAACGTACAAGACAATTAATGTTTCCCTTTTTACTGTCATTTCAAAAATTCACCACGACAAAACCGTTCAAGCTAACCAAAATCCGTTCGCAATTTAAGTTCCTCAATGGTTTTTCTTCATGTAGACAAAGTTTGGTGTGTATAGTGTACTTCCCCTGTGAGGAGTATGCATTAATTCACAACTGTAAAATCTCAAAAATACACATTCAAATCAAAATAGCCGACTTCCTGTTGATCGTAGCTTATGACTGTGAATTAGAAAGTTGTCCGTCTTGATTAGAACAATTTATGTACCAAGTTTTGTGTCTGTAGCTAAAACTAA
The DNA here is from genome assembly GCF_023724105.1 of Carassius gibelio. Taxonomy (NCBI): domain Eukaryota; kingdom Metazoa; phylum Chordata; class Actinopteri; order Cypriniformes; family Cyprinidae; genus Carassius; species Carassius gibelio. Next base: position 23,976,155 of record NC_068416.1, on the reverse strand, counting down.
CCCCCCCACTTTTGACAAAAGGTGGCGCTATAGCGTGCCTCCTTCACGCCCTTTTAAAAGCTTTTGCCATTGTCTAGCTATCAATAATACCGATATGTATTTTGAGTTTCATGTAAGTCTGAGCTTGTTGTCTGCCTCAAACTCACCATAACAGAACATTCAAGTTTGACACGTTGCCATGGCAACGCCATATTAGATATCAATATCCCCACAACAGATTTACATCGGCCGTGTTTTGTCATTATTCTGATGAAGTTTTAAGGAAATCGAGTAAAAATAAGATGCTAAATTCAAAACATTTTGAAAATGACTCACTTCCTGCTGCCAGTTGGTGGCGCTATAACGTTGACTCTTAATAGTCACATATATACGATCTGTATCATACAACGAACAAACCAATGAAGTTTGATCAAATTCAGGAAATGTATGTGGATGTTATTAGACATTTCCTGTTTCTCATTTCTCGCCATAATTTCAACGCCTCACCACGGGCAAACCGTTCGAGATATCAAAAATCCCCTCGCAATTTTTCATCCCCAATGTCTTGAGATCATGTTCACCGAGTTTCGTGACGAACGGGTTGAAAACCTCAGAGGAGTATTTCAAATTCCAGAGCATGCTTTTTTTAAACAGCCCTGAATAGTTGACTTCCTGTTGGGCGGAGCCTAAGACATAAAGTGTGAAAGTTGTTCGGCTTAATGAGATCTATAAGTGTACCGAGTTTCATATAAATACATGCAAGTGTGTGTGAGCTATGGTTCAAGATTTCTGAAGGTGTTCCAGGGGGCGCTGTAGAGTCCCTGTGCCACGCCCGGGTCCCAGCCTCTGCAGCGTCCTGATGGCCGCAGATTCCAATGTGTGTGCCAATTTTCAAGAGTTTTTGAGCATGTTAAGGCCCCTAAAAACCCCCGGAAGGTTTAATAAAAAATAAAAAAAATAATAATAAGAAGAATAATCCTTAGAAGAACAATAGGGCTCTTCGCCCCTTCGGGCTTGAGCCCTAAATAATCCTTAGAAGAACAATAGGGCTCTTCGCCCCTTCGGGCTTGAGCCCTAAATATAGCTGCAAGCAGCGATGGCGGGCTCAAGCCGTCAGTGCAACGCCACCCCGGTGGCATCGGGAAAACTGTGCCCAGCGGGCATAAGCATTTACAGTAACCCTCTGGCAATCAAGTTTTAAGGGATACGGCAGTTAAAGGGTTAATCCGACCCATCTAGACTTTGAAATCACATACACAGAACAATATATATAACTTTAGTAACACTTTATTTTAATATATATATAAATGTATAAGGTGTGCATTGTAGCTGACACCTAAATTAACACATTAAAATTGTTTTATGACTGCAAGTCTTTCTCCTCAAATGCTATTGAGTCCATGTGAAAAAGTAGCATAATTTATCTATGACTTACAGTTTGTTTTAATAAATATCAAACATTCAATTTAATTGTGCATTATAGCTGTCACGTAGATGAACAATTACAGTTGTTTTTATGACTGTAAGTAATTCTCTTCAAATGCTACTGACGTTAGAAAAGTGTATAACAATATCACATGTAACTTTAGAGAAGGTCCCTAAAATTGAGACTCTCGAATGTCCAATGTCAAGCCAAATTTATGCCTGTTTTTGTTTTGTTTTTTACTTTATTTTTCTTTTCTCTGTGCCGGATTGCTGATGTCTTTTACCCGGGCATAGATGTCCATCCATCAATTACAAACATTCATCCGCAAATGTCCGAGCGGTCGGGAGCGCGGATGGGAGAATGGCGCATGTTTTATTTTTTTTTGAGCTACTGGGATGGTGCCCCCTCTGGGAGTTGGTGCCCTACGAAGACTGCGTATTCTGCATATAGGGAGCGGCGGTACTATCTGGAAGATATTTTCCTCAAACCGTCGTACAAGAGGAGGTGATGCTAGTACTTCAAGAATCTCTCAAAACCTATCTGTTCATAAAGCCTATATATAAAGTCTTAATATAGTATTCCACAATATGTTGTGCTATTCTAATATTATTGCGTTTTTTTATTGACATTTTTATTTGCTGTTATTTTTTGTTTTAATATTGTTACTGTTGTTACTTGTTGTACTGTACGGTGACCCTGAGTGGTTTGAAAGGCTCCTTAAATAAAATGCATTATTATTATTATTATAATTATTATTATTATTATTATTATTATTAGCTGTACACTTGATAAAAAAATTAATATAAACTTATGCAATTGTATATATATATATATATATATATATATATATATATATATATATATATATATATATATAGTGTACAGTTTTCTTTTATTGCATCTTGAAATAAATGTTTCTGAGTTCTGTGTTTATTTATTTATTTATTTTATTATTATTTTTTTAGTTAGATTACAGCCTTTAATCTCCTCAAAATAAATGTGCATATAAACCATGAACAATTTAATTATAGCTGTATTTATAAAATGCTTACTAATGACTATTAATTTTGGGAGAAGGCTATATAAAGCAGCAACAGTTGATGTTGAGGCCTAAGATATTTCTTAAGCTGTAATGATGAAAAAACAACAACAACAACAACAACACAAAATTGCTTATTTTTTTTCTGCTGGTGATTAAAGAGATGATTAAGTCTCCCTCCCTCTCTCTCTCTCTCTCTCTCTCTCTCTCTGACACCAAGCCCATCCCCTCTCCCACACATTCACACAAACTCAGCACACACACTTAAGACACACACACTTAACACACAAACACTTAACACACAAACACACACACACACACATTACAGTGACAGAGGGACAGAGTGACATCAGATGTATGGTAGTTTTTTAATTTTCTCTCATCCATATAGTTTTGTATAGTCATGAAACTATGCATATTTCCTCAGCATGACTTGTCTTCTATGTGTACATTTTGTTGAAGTGTTTAGAAGCTGCACTTAAAAAAATAAAAGACATTTACTGGTTCCTTTTTTACTGTTATTTCAAAAAATCACCATCCAAAATTCATTCGCACCTGTTCTGTAAGATAAATTCTTTAAACAGTGGTAAAAGAGGATGTGGTACTGATCCTTCAAGAGTCACTCGAAACTTATCTGTCCATAAAGCCTATAAAGAATTATTCTTAATACACAGTATTTCACAATACTTCAGCATATTATTCTAATTAAGTGAGGGTAATTTTATCAGTAAAATACATATTTTTCTTTGAAAGATTTCTATAAATGATTTAAATCATATTCGTTTCTACAATAATTATTTAAAAGTAATCCTATAGCTCCATCTGGTGGCCATTATTGGTACTAAGAATTGCAAGCTTGATTTATATGTTATGATAGTTTTAATTTTATGCTGGCTCCTGGACATGATAAAGCTATGAAACTTACTGTGCTTCTTTCAAATGATGACTTCTACGTATATAAAAAATTATGAAGAGTTGGAATGAATAATGTTAAAGATATAGTAAAATAACTATTGTATTTTTTTATGTTACTTTAATAAATCGGTATGGCCACACCATTTAAGGTATCTTAAACCCATTCGCAATTTAACATCTTCAGTATATTGGCATCATGTTGAAAAAGTTTGGTGTGAACTACTTGTGTCTTCTTGGAGGAGTATGATTCATTTACAGGCTGATTTGATCATAAATCCACAATAACATTTCTGAGTTCTGTATCAATCTGTGTTGTTGTTTGTTTATTTTCATTTTTTTATTTTTCATAGGAAGATAACTGACCCTTTACTCTCCTTTTTAATAAATGTGCTTATAAACCAAGATCAAGCTATTTATAGCTGTATTTATAAGCTGCTTATTAATGACCATTTAAGTTGGGACAAGACTTTATAAAGCATGAACTGACTATTTACTAATGAGTGCAGTTATTATAAAGTGTTACCAATGCATTTACTAATGTTAACAAATTAGACATTATTTTACAGTGTTATCAAATCCCTTAAATGATTAACAAGCATTTGTGAAAGTTCTGCTTGCATTACAGCTTAGTCTTCATCTGCGAGCTGAACAGTTTTACTGTTACATCCATGAGATTATGTAAATTAAGATAAATGTCATGTCACAGGATGGAATAGGTCAGTATCAAATGAGATTGAAATTATTATTTGCAGCACAAATAAGTATTTTTAGAATTTTGTTTTTAATTCCTGAAACTGTCAGAAAAGGATAAGGCCTAAGAGATTTCTTAAGCTGTAATGAAAACAGCAATGTTAGCAACAGCAACAAAAAATAATTTAAAATACTTTTTTTTTTTCTGGTGATTAAAGAGATGATTAAGTCTCTCTCTCTATCGCTTTCTCTCTCTCATTGTGTCTGCCACTCAGCTCATGCCCATCCCCCATTCACAGACACACACACACACACACACACACTCATTCAGCACACATACATTCCTCAAACAGAGGGACAGAGTGAGTTGAGATGTCTGACAGTTTTTTAATTTTCTTTTAATCATACAGTGTTGTAAAGTCATGAAACTATGCATATGTCCTCAGAATGATCTGATCTCTGTATGAATTTTTTTTTTTTTAAGTGTTTGGAAGCTGCAATTTAAAAATACAAGACAATTAATGATTCCCTTTTTACTGTCATTTAAAAAAATCACCACGACAAAACCGTTCAAGCTAACCAAAATCCGTTCGCAATTTAAGTTCCTCAATGTTTTTTCAACATGTAGACAAAGTTTGGTGAGTATAGTGAACATTTCCTGTGAGGAGTATGCATTAAATCAGAGCTCAATTTCAATATTCAAATCAAAATAGCCGACTTCCTGTTGGTCGTAGCTGATGACTGTGAATTAGAAAGTTGTCCGTCTTGAAAAGAACAATTTATGTACCAAGTTTGGCGTCTGTAGCTAAAACTAACCCCCCCACTTTTGACAAAAGGTGGCGCTATAGAGTGCCTCCTTCACGCCCTTTTAAAAGCTTTTGCCATTGTCTAGCTATCACTAATACTGATATGTGTTTTGAGTTTCATGTAAATCTGAGCTTGTTGTCTGCCTCAAACTCACCATAACAGAATATTCAAGTTTGACATGTTGCTATGGCAACACTATATTAGATATCAATATCCCCACAACAGATTTTCATCGGCCGTGTTTTGTCATTATTCTGATGAAGTTTGCAGCAAATCGAGTAAAAATAAGATGCTGAATTCAAAGCATTTGGAAAATGACACACTTCCTGTTGCCAGTTGGTGGCGCTATAACGTTGACTCTTAATAGTCACATATATACGATTGGTATCATACAGCGAACAAACCGATGAAGTTTGATCAAACTCAGGCAATGTATGTGGATGTTATTAGGCATTTCCTGTTTCTCATTTATTGCTCTAATTTCAACGCCTCGCCACGAGCAAACCGTTCGAGATATCAAAAATCCCCTCGCAATTTTTCATCCCCAATGTCTTGAGATCATGTTGACCGAGTTTCGTGGCAATCAAGTAAAAAACCTATGACAAGTATATTAAATTCCAGAGCATGCTTTTTTTAAACAGCCCTGAATAGCTAACTTCCTGTTGGGCGGAGCCTATGACATAGAGCGCGAAAGTTGTTCGGCTCAATGAGATCTAGAAGTGTACTGAGTTTCATATAAATACATGCAAGTGTGTGTGAGCTATGGTTCAAGATTTCTGAAGGTGTTCCAGGGGGCGCTGTAGAGTCCATGTGCCACGCCCGGGTCCCAGTCTCTGTGGCGTCCTGATGGCCGCAGATTCCAATGTGTGTGCCAATTTTCAAGAGTTTTTGAGCATGTTAAGGCCCCCAAAAATGCCCGGAAGGTTTAAAAAAAAATAAAAAAAATAATAATAATAATAATAAGAATAATCCTTAGGGGAACAATAGGGCTCTTCGCCCCTTCGGGCTTGAGCCCTAATAATCCTTAGAAGAACAATAGGGCTCTTCGCCCCTTCGGGCTTGAGCCCTAATAACAAGAATAATCCTTAGAAGAACAATAGGGCTCTTCGCCCCTTCGGGCTTGAGCCCTAAATATGATATATTATATGAATAAACATAATTTCACAAGTGATGGAAATTCAGTTCATACGCTAAGGGATGCCTGAAAACATTCTGTGCAAGATTCGAACCTGCAACCTTTCCAGTTACCAACACAGATCTGTAATCTATATCCTATATCGCTCACCTTTTAAAGCGTTGTAGCATGATAAAACAGCTGGAGCAGTTAATAAAATCCAAAGGTGTCAGTTTACCATCACGCTCTGATTCTAAATGACACGACCACCTCTATAAGAACTCAAGAGTTATGCTGACATCGATTTCTCTCATTTCATCACATCATTCCATTCCAGCAGGGCTTCAGAACTGAAACACACAATACTGCCATGGGAATTCATCCCCGCAGGCCATGACAGCAGCGCTAACCCGTAAACATCAATACAGCACGCAGAAATACTCTGCAACCGATTCTATCAAATGCCACACTTATTTTTTTCCCGCCTCTGAACTGGGCTTTTTCTTTCTCTCCAGATTAGCTGTGTGGATTTGTAGGCTACGCCTTCTGTTCCTTTTGCACAGAATTGAATTGTTGGATTCTGCGTAATTTGATAACGGGGCGTCCCATCCGCCCTGCACACGCCCACTCATCGCTTTACTACTACCTCCTGTACGTTCACACACTTCACTTGCAATCAAACGAGAGTAATTACGCTCCCCAGCAGGAAAAGGGTGTTACTCATTTGCTCCTGTAGATACACGGATGGACGGATGGATGCATTTGGGTTTAGTGTGAAGGATGCGCTCTGTGTGATTGATGCCGGTTGTCGCTGGGGGTCATTTTAGTTGTGCTGAGTATCGTTCTCGGTGCTTGGTAAAGCGTGTCCTACTCTTAATAGGAGGTAATAAAGTTTGTAAGGGCTGATTATGCTTCGCTGTGGTGAAACTCGAAGCGACGCGTATTTTTGTGTGTTTTTAAGTCACCTGAAGACACGTGTTGTGACATTATGATCTGCACAACGAAGGCGAATCATCAGTAGTGTGAATTGATAATCTACTGATTTCAAATCTGTGCTGCTGTTTCTGGCTCTAATTTGTTTTAATACAATGATTTCATAATTGTCCCCATGGTTACTATAGAGTCATATAAATCAGAATACTGAAACATACAGCCATTAGTCTTTATTTCATTACTGTGGTATAAATATAGCTTATAACATTTGCGAGACATTTAAATGTTGCTGTCATTTTTAATATTGGTGGTTTGGATGCGCTCGTTTATATTCTGCAGTGCTGCAGTGATTATGCGTTCATATACCTTGGTTATTACGGGACATTCCTGGCGTATTGTGAGAAGGGCACACGGGCAGACCTGAATGCCGTGGCATTTCTGCCAGTTTAATGTCAATTACCCAGCAGGTCTTCCGATGGCCTGTGTGGACACTTATTGCTTTTTTGTTTATTATGACTAGAAGATAAGAGTCTTGCATAGCAAAACTTTTGACTGTCTGCTTGTTCAGAACAGTACAATTTGTTTTCCAACTTTTTTATGCCACATTGATACGTGATGAAACTATAAAGGATCTGAATATTTATTAGGTTATATTGGAGTAGATTACAGCAGATTCAGCTTTATTGTGATATTATATACATGATTGATTCTGATCGACTATACAATATATAATAGAATCTACTACGATATAACAATTAGAATTATATTCACGATTATATCAATAATTAGTATGAAGTATTATAATATTGTCATATTAATAATCTATTTTAAGTGAAAAATAAAAAAATATATATTATCTGGAAATTACTTGCTTAATATTAATAAAATATAATAATTTGTGATTAATCTCATGTTACCAGTGTTTAGAAAGCAGAATCAAATGGCTTTTCAGGAAATTTTAATTTTTAATTTTTTTTTCTTTTATATTTATACAGTTCTATTTTATTCATTTATTTGTACTTTTACTTTAATTTTTGAATAACCTTCACTGAAAAGTTTTACCATTTGAATTGATGTTCGTGTTAGTGGATGGCCAAATTATCGGCTGTTGCTTTGAAATTAAAACGTTAAATGTTTTTGGCCACTGCATAATATTTAATGGTATCAACATATATTTACTGATCTATCTCTTGTCATTTTTTCAGATCGAGACCGGTTTCAGCTTGGCACGCTCTCTCATACGCTTAATTCCCAGGCCATTGGATACCTGGAGCTTTCTGATTGGCCGGCTGTCGCTCCTGACCAATCAGTGAGAATTGTTGAGGTAGTAGAACCGGTAAGACTCTCTCTTATTTTTAAAAGATAATCATCATATAATGTTAAAATGTCTTATGTAATAAAAGTGCTGTAGCATACAGATCATTCAGAGTGCGGTGATGTTACCAAGTCTCAAATGATTATGACCTCATTTCCTGTTCATTTTTTGACTGGGGCAGGTGAAAGAGACCGGAGCACCAGTGCATGGTAAATCCAAATCTGGCAAATCCAGTGAGAAGTTTTACTCTGATTCTGAGGAGGAGGAGGAAGAGGAGGAAGAGGGAAGCAGTAGTGAGGACAGCAGCAGCAGCAGTGAAGGCAAAACTTGAGCTTTGGTTGTTTAGTGTAAAAGGATGCTTAAGCAAATCTGAGGTTTGTCTTAACCTGTTTTTGTGCACATGTAGAATCAGAAAGCGAATCTGAGAGTGAGGAGAACAGCGATGATTCGAATAAGAGCAGCTCCAGTCAATCAGACTCAGAAAAGAAGAAGAAAACTCTAAAAAACAAAAAACTACAACAGCAGAAACCGGACGGCAAAGACAGGTACTGGTCTCACTCAGTGTAAAAGACCTCATTTAAATTGACCAGTCTTGACCAATCACATGAATTCTTTCTAAATCAATTCCTGGCGGTTTTTCAATTTAACCCAAGATGAATAGCATATGTACACTAACTCAAAACAGGTATGCCTAAACCTTCATCAGAAGTTAAGCTTGTTTACTTAACACCCACTGAACGCTACCGACAAAATAAGTGCTATGAATTCCAGCGCGTTATACTTATACTTCATGCTATTGCCTATTTTCAAGTGTTTCTGTGCATAAATGTATAGACAGATGGTATGCAAGATTGACTTTGGTAATTTTAATCGCATATATCGGTGTGTTTTGCTCAAGTGTGTTCACAAGTGGATGCACAATGTACAACTTGGGTTTTATATAAGTGCAGGAGGTAAATAATGTGTGTGTGTGTGTTTGTGTGATTGTGTATGCAGCAGCATAAAACGTGACTAATAAAATGTGGCACCAATAATCTCCCCCTCCATCTGTTCATACGCACACACACACTCTCTCTCTTTCTCTCCCTCACACACATGCCAGGCCTCAACACTAAGGATGTTTTCTCAGTAATTTAACGTTTTCGCTGGTCCCACCACAACTATGCATTTTATTTTTAGCAGTGCATTTCTGTGTGCAAAAAGAAACATTTGTTTTTCATTGAATATTTAGTTAGCTTAAGTTTAAAACGCATAAATATCTTTTAATTGAGGAGCTGTAATGCAACTCAGTAAGTTCCTAAATGCACATTTTGTTTTTAAAAGTAATGGCATACAATGCGAATCAGTTTTTGAATAGAAACCCATTTTAAGTAATGCTTCCGAAACTCTCAAAAGTCACTTTTGCAATTTTGCTAACATTAGTAACAAGTTTGAAAGCAGCAGAATGTTAATTCATTCAAAACCCAAATGTTTACATTTGCAAGGCATAAAACACACAAACATGATGACTTTTTCTATTCTGTCCACACTCAGAGTTACTGTTAATTGTTGTGATGTAACGCTCCTGTAGTTGACCCTGCTGCCTTTATTAGCCGTGGTAATTAAACCCCTAACACACACACACTATACACTCTTTTCCTGTTTTGTTTGCTGTTCTGTCATTATTGAGCATAATTTAAGGCTCATGTCTGCATCTTTAACTACCGTGAAATGCTCTCATTAATACACACTCACAACCTGCTTTAATGCTGCCGTTGAACTTTGCACACTTCAGTTAGTTGCTTTGTGTGTGTGTGTGTGTGTGTGTGCATGTCACTTGTTCTGAGCAGATGAAATCCAAAAGCCAGATTAATCCATCTAATCATTTTACAATTAAACAGTCATTGTTCCATTTGCTGATTTAGCCAACCTTTTCTCTTGTGCTCTCTCTCTGTATCAAACAGTTTCCCTTTTTTATGCTTGAATACTGAAATATTGTTCTTTTTTTTTTTTCTTTTTTTTAGGTTGTCAAAAATGACCCAGTGAATAAATATTCAAACATGTTTTTTTACATCATTAATTGTAGTGTTAAGTGCATAAGAAATAGATGAAGTTTAGAAGTGAAGTGGGTTTACAGGATGTTTTGCAGTTATTAATTTGTCTGGTGAACTCAAACACATAGTTCAGTTGTTTCTGTTTCTGTGTGCTTAACTGGAATAGGAAGCAGAAGAATGGGAATGCTGTAAAGGGTGAATCCAGATCCGAAAGTGAATCAGCCTCTGAGAGTTCCTCGTCTGAGAGTTCATCTGAATCCGGATCGGAGTTAGATTCAGATTCAGACTCGGACTCGGGGACGGACCAGAAGAAAAACACTAGGTCTAAACCTGTGCAGTCTACACTAGTCACAAAGGTGAGAAGTCCAAGCAAACATCCTAAATTGTGAGTATGAAGTGGTGCTGTATATTAATCTGCATGTGTAACATCTGGCATCCATGTTTCTTTTCAGCAGGTTGAGAAAAAGGAAGTGTCTCTACTTGATCTGGATGACTGTGAGTTGCTTTCCGAGTTTCTTTTAATTTTACAGTTTACTTTTTTTTTTAATTTTGGTTTTGGAATTTTGTGAATTGATGGCTGTTTTCCAAACCCCAGTGATCTGTCTCTGGTCTACATAGTGGTTTTTAAAGTGAAAATCCCATTCATTTTCCTCATAGGGGAATTGATTTTGAATAATAACTTGTTTAACTTTAAAGACAGACCTTCTTTAAAGGGGGGGTGAAATGCTCGTTTTCACTCAATATCCTGTTAATCTTGAGTACCTATAGAGTAGTACTGCATCCTTCATAACTCCAAAAAGTCTTTAGTTTTATTATATTCATAAGAAAAAGATAGTCTGTACCGATTTTTCCCGGAAAAACATGAGTGCCTAGAGGCGTGACGTGTGGGCGGAGCTAAAGAATCACGAACGCCAGTAGGCTTTTGCGTTGAGAGCGTTTGGAAGCTGTGACATTACCGTGAGGGAACAAAAATACTCCTTCAAACGTACAACTTAATTTTTGAAACTTTGTCCATGTTTAGCATGGGAATCCAACTCTTTAACAGCATAAAAAACTCAGTATGCATGAAATAGCATTTCACCCCCCCCCCCCCCCCTTTAAACTACGAGCTTGTTAATATGCTTCTGTTGAAGCCATCAGCCTGCACTAAGCCACGCAATTCTTTATAAAAAAAACTACATTATCCATGAGTTCCAGCAAAATAACTCCAACCTCCATGAAGCACTACAAATTACAGAATCAGTCTCCCTACACTCTTAAAATAATTAAATAATGGCGTTTGTGTGTGTGTGTGTGTGTGTGTGTGTGTGTGTGTGTGTGTATAGATAGATGGATAGATTGCAATAAATGTATAACACTTAGCTTAAATGTTAAATATGCAGCAGCTTTAAATCAGTAGTTTAAATCCCCATATTTTTTTATTTTATTGTCATCCGCAATGTAGCATGGGATTTTAGTTCAATAAGTATATTTAGTACTCTTACTCTTTGTAAAATCCCTCTGAGAAAAATTTATTGGAAAAATACTTCCAGAACCAAGGCCAAAATTATTGTCGTAGGATGTCTAATAATTACAGAATTAATATTATTTGTCTAATAATTAAAAAACCCATGCACATGAACAGTTAATCATTTAATTAAAAGTTTAATAAGGTGTCTTTAATTAGATGTTATAATTTTTATCGATATTTGTCAGTGTTGAAATAAAAGTGCAGAGCCTAAAATTAACGTTCACCAAACACCAAAATGCTAATTAAAATCAATTTTGGTGAGTATATTAAACAGTGTAACTCTGTTTCTTTTTGAGGGAAAATTTGCATAATGCAGTTAAAATTAGTAAAATGTGTTAGTTAGTTCACCCAAAAATGAAAAAGTCATCCTAGGTGTATATGACTTTCTCCCTTCAGACGAATCCAGTCAGAGTAAAAAAAAAAAAAAAAAATGTTTTTGATCTTTCAAGCTGTTTGATGCAACTGACTGATGGTCCATGAGAAGTTTAATAAAAAGCACATCCATTAAAAAATGTGTCTCTCACGGCTCCGGTGGTGAACATAGGCCTTCTGTAGCGAATCGATGCATTTATGTAAGAAAAAATATCCATATTCAAAATGTAAAAATCACTTTAATCTAGCTTGCGCGAGTCTCGTGTAAACCAACATTTGTTAACGAGAGTTAAAGTTTCCTTACTTTAGCAAAGGAAAACCAGTCTCCTCCCGGCTTATATCAAAACCCTCTGACATGCTTCTTTACAAATCCTCGATTTGTACTTCTAATTAGTGACCGTTGTTTTTTTTGATCTCTCCGCTGCGTTTCCGCGTGCTTCACTTCTGAGTGGTGCATGGGCAAAGCTGACCTCATACATCATTCCCCCGGAAAACAGCTTGTGAGCGCAAGCTATTATTATGTTTTGACTAACGTAACATTTAAAAACACATCAATTCACTACAGAAGGCCTATGTTCATCCCCCGGAGCCGTGTGAGAGACTTTTTTTTTTTTTTTTTTAATGGATGCTCTTTTTAACTTCTCATGGACCGATGCAGTGCAACACCTGATGTGTTGCATCAAACAGCTAGAAAGACCAAGGACAATTTTTGAAATAACTACAACTGAATTCATCTGAAAGAGGAAAGTCATATACACCTAAGATGACTTCAGGGTGAGTCATTTATGGCTTCATTTTCATTTTTGGCTGTACTAACCCTTTAAATAGAGTCAAAACAGAAACATCAATATTCTGTTTAGTTAGGCAGCTCGCTTTCTTTTGGAACAGGACCAGTTAATGTATTGATACATACATTGGTTTTAATGCTGTTGTTATTGTTTTGTTTGACAGTCTCTCCCGCGGCGGTCCCCTCACCCAAGAGCTCCATCCTGTCTCCCAGTCTGCTGTCTGACCTGCAAGGGCTCTCGATCTCACCCACCCAATCGGCCTTACAGGTGTGTGTCCGTCTGACTCTGTGTTGATGTTTAATAAGTCTCTCTTGAATACTTGGAGTTGGTTTGTTTGCATAAAATGATTTCTACTCTATATTCATCCTGTTTGGGTTTTATTTTGGGCTGTACATTATACCTCTTGCTTTTTATCATTTCCCCTCCAGTCTTTTGTTTGTGTCCATCTAAACGTCTTCTATGTGTTCTAGGTTTCTTTTTGTTCTGCTGTGTTATAGATTGGTTTTTCATTGCCTTCCCTCTTTCTTCTCCTCCTGTGTGTGTGTTGTCAGCGTATGTGATTGTTGACCTTTTGCAGTATGACGGCTCCTTCCTCTCCCGTGAGAGTCCTGTGTCAGGGAGAGAGGGATGTCAAGAGAGCGAGCGAGAGGGAGGGAGAGATGTCAGTAAGAGATGAATGAAGCATGTGTGGTCATTTCTTCTCAAAAACTATCTGTGTCTTTCTCTTTTAGGATTGACACATGAACTGTAATATCCCAGCGGCCCACAGACACCCCCCGACAATAACATACACACACACACACACACACACACTATAGGTGTGTTTATAGACCTGCCCAGCTGTCATATTTCAACCTAAAGATTCTTAGCGGGATCTGGACCTTGATCTTATTGTTTGTAATATTTTGTGGTTATTTTAGCATATATTTGTAAAGACATTGAATCCATAAAGATATTTTTGCATAGTAAACACAAGCTAAAGTCAGTATACAATATAGCTACATTAGAGCTAGCAGCTCTACCATTCAAAGCATTTTTTCCCCAAGGGTTTTTTGATGAATTGAAAAATTGAAAAGAACAGCATTTATCTGAAATAGAAACCTTTTGTCATTTATTTTTGACTGTCACTTTTGAGGAATTGAATGTATCCTTGCTGAATAAAGTATTAATTTCTTTAAAAACAATTACAATTAAAAGGTAGTGCACTGTCTATTTATTATTATGTATTTATGTATTATTCATTTCAGTTTTAATTAAACTAGTAGCTCGTCTAATGATCGTATTATTAGACCAGAAGGAATCATTGTGTAAAATAGCACTAAACTAGTTCAAAACATTTAGACTGAGATTTCAAGAACTGGCTATTATCAGATTGACCAATGTTTGTCCTTAAAGAGCTTAAAATTGATTTGATATTATTATTATTATTATTATTACTTTTTCTGGAAATAATTTTGAGCCATTTTTTTGTTAATTATTTGTATATTTGCTCAGTAATAAATGTAAAGCAGGGCTAATAAAGTCTTATTGATTACATAGAGTATTGTGAAAAATATTTTTTAATTTTAAACAGTTTTTATTTTGTGTACGTCAAATTTTCTAACTTTGTCATATATTTAAATTTCCTGATCAGTTCCATCATATTCTCCATATCACTGATATTCTTATATTATTTTTATTTTATTTTTTCAATAAAATGTAAAAATGCATCAAAAAAGCATACAAAGGTCATACTAATTTATTACTTTGAGTATACGAGCATGCTGTTAAACTCCAGACATCTTGCTGACAGCGCTGTGGTTGAACTATGATTTCTGATAACACACAATCCTTGAGATCCCAGAGTCGGAGAAAACTTTTAAACTTCCCAACCTCCATCTGTCAGAATTCCTATTCTCCTCCTGTCCATCACTGCAGGGTTGCCCCTGTGACCTGTATTGGTGCGTTGGGCGGGTGTCAGCGCCGCTGCTTTGATTGACAGGCTCGTCAGGCCCGGGCCGCTGCGCAGCTAGAAGCTGTTAGGCACAGGTCATTAGAATACTACCCACGAGCCTCGGCGGGCAGGCTAATCAGAGCTGAAATAAAGGGTGAGATTGAGAGAAAGAGAAAGGGCTTATTTAAAGTCAATGCTATGCATAAATACATTATAGGCTGCTATAATCTTAGTCACGGTGGATAAACCTCATCTCTCTCGCTCGCACATACATGCATTCATTATGGCGTGTCACGTCACACAGCTGGTCTTTCTTAGCCGTGTGCATGCAGATGTATGAAAATATATTCATACGACACGGCTGCGAGTGTGTGACTTTGGCCGGCGCGGGTACAGATGAAATAACGGTGTGTGAAATAGAGAGACACTCTGATGCATTCTGGGACGGTTAGCGGTGGTATTTAGCCGATCCAGGGTCAGCGTGCAAACTATCTGCCTGGGCTCCTCCCGTTTCTAATAACATTTTGACGTGCGGATCTGCTCTGAAATACTGTTTAAGCGTGCGCCGGGGGAGCCGGCTGATAACTTTTCATTCATAATTAGCGCGGGGCGAATGGGGGCCGAACGCAGGGCGTTGGAGGGAAATTGAACTGTCAGTGTAGGGCGAGCGGGGGGTGAACGAGGGTGAGCGCCGGCTCAGCGCGGGGTGGGGGGCGTTTGACCCCATCACAAACCTGGGGCGCGTCATAATTTGTTCATTTGGTGCCCATCAGCCGGCCAGCGTTGCCACGGTGACCCCGTTCTTCTCAGAGCACGCTCAGTGCCGTCCTCATTATGACTCAGCAGCAAGGTAGAAATGCACGTGGAGACGGCGAGTCGCGCTGTCAATCACATGTGCTTTACACTGGACACGTTTAGCATGGCATTTTGAGCACTAGAAGACACTTTGATTTGATTGTGTGCAAGTATCAGTGTTTCCCACAGGATTTTGTGAGACTGTGGGTTAGTGAACAGTGGGAGGTCCAGGAGTATACATTTTTAAAATGTACTTTCAAGTTAGATGTATCAATATGGTAAACTTTAGGAGTAAAATTAAAGGCATCAACCCCTTTGCAGTGACCAAAAGAAATCTCTTTGTGCATTGACGTTGACCTAGACTTTAAAGTGGACTCAAAAAGGGTTATTATGGTTACTTAAATTATAAACATAATATATACTACAATATATATATATATATATATATATATATATATATATATATATATATATATATATATATATATATATATATATATATATATATATATATATTTTTTTTTTTTATTATTTCAGCTAGTTGCCAAAGCAACATTTCTCTCTATTTTTTTTTCTTTTTTTTCATCTGACGTGATGTATTAAAATAACTGAAACTAAAACTGAGATAAGAATGTATAAACTAAACCGTAATATGAAATGAATATTAATAATGTAATTAATTAATTTACTTAATATTAAAAAATTAAATAAAATACAAAAATAAATACAAATAAAATAATTAAAATGACAAAATGACTAAAAATTTTACTGGAGGCAAAAAAGGCAAGTTTCTAAATATCTCAAAATACCTCAAATTTCAATGTTCAAAATTAATAAAACTGCTGAAATCATACAGAATCAGTTGTGATAGTGTTTCACAATTAATAATAATAATAATTGTAATATTGTAATACATTATTTTATCTTTATGCATTATTGTATACATAATTGTAATACATCTGCACTGTAACAGAGCAAATAATGTATCTTATTTTAGTTTACAGTAGTACAGTTTCATTATGTATTAATTTCTTTACTGAAGAGTGTACCCTCAAGCTTTACGCTTCTGTGTTTAGCTGACAGCAAGTTTTCTTAGCTTTTCATTACAAATCTGGTGAAATTCTGTAATCATCTGTTCACAAAAATGTAAAATAAAATTATGCTAATGTGAAAATGAACCTGGCACAAGTAGCATTCCCAAATGGATGTTAAGCACATTGAGTTTGTAGCATTTACTGAGTCGCTTTAAGATGCTGAAAACACCCGATCATGAGCTGCTCATGTGTAAATGAACACCGTGATACTCTTTGTTCTGAAACGCAATATATATACACGCAATGTATACTTTGAGTAAAAAGTATCTGAGATTTGATAAGTGTACTGAGCCATAATGTGATTTCGATTTTAGTTCTTTTGACTGATCCGTTACCCAGAAAATGCCACAACATTAGACATTTGCTTTTTGTACATTACATATTTCGCTATACCAAAGAAACTAACTCCTATCTCTTTACATTTATTTGCACAGCCTTCAATATTAATCACGGTGACTTTTAACATCTGACAGGATCAATGCGTGCACACACCTCGCCAAATGACATTTTTCTCTTACAGACGGTCTCATAAACAAATGAATTAGATTTCAAACAGCAATAGAAAATAGATTTTTTAATTCTCTCTGCTTTATGTCCTCCCGTCCTCCGTTTATCCTTCTTTTCCCTCCTCTGGTTTCTTTCTCTCTCTCCCTCTTTGTCCCAGCCAGTGGATGTGTTTTGCATCTGTCAGCAGAATTGGGCAGCAGGTGGACAGAGAGGATGCTGGGATATGTGAAGGTGACTAGAGCGAGTTGTCATCCATCACTGAGGTTTCCTTTAAGCTCATCCATAATAGAGCCCCTCAATCACACGGGAGACATGTCCGAGTGTGTGTGTGGGACACTGCGGTCAAGGTTACCCTTTTCTTTCGGTTATTTACTCTTCCACCGCCCAGCGGAGTTGACCACTTTATAGGATGTGAAGTGTGTGTGTTATATTGGTGATCATAAGCGATGTGTTGTATATTGGCTCGTCCAGTCCATGAGGACACTGACAGGAGCGGTTATCATGAAACAGTGGATCCAACCTGTGCATTTCTGTGTGGTAAATCTGATGCTGTAAACATTACGGCTACTTTTATCAACACAGACCGGCTTGACAGCTCCAAAAGCACGGCTATAAATTCATGGTGTGTCTGTGTACTCGTGTGTTTTTGTAGGAAGCTTACAAAAGGATATGACGCATCTAAAGGTGCTTTCAGCTGCACATAACTGCTGGGTTTGTATAACGCTGCTGTTTCAGATTAACCAACTCATTCATACTGTCAGGTTTTCAAACCGATTTTATTTTGGTTTGTCTAGTTTCGGTTGCACCATCTGCCATAGTGATTGTAGGTGATGTGCAGGCCCGTACAAAAGCTCTGCAAATTTCCACAGAATTGGAACGGCCATCATTCACTTTTTGTACATATACCCCTCCTTTGTTAGTGTTTTTTATTGAAACACACACACACACACACACATATATATAATTTGATATTATTTATTAACAATGTAATCTTATTTATCTGTATTTAAATTTATTTTAATATGCAATTTATTAAAATGTTGTATAATGTTAATACTATATATAAAATAATATATTAGAATTTATATTAATAAAACTTTTAAATATTTAATGTAGTTTTTTTATTAAATATTTTGATAAATATTATAGTATTAATAATAAATGCATAAGTTCCTAAATAAATGTAATGATCATAATTCAATATCATCGATCAAAATGAATATTTCATATTATTATTATTAACATTGTTAAACCGTTATATAATTGTTTATAATTTAATGTTATATATATCAAGATTTAAGAATTATATTATTTCATATTATTTAGTATTGTAATATAAATTATCAAAATATAATGTTTTATAATATTAATATTAAAATAATGTATTATGGTTATATGAATAATTTAATATTTAATTATATTTAATAATAATAATTTTAAAGGGTACATAACATACACAGTTTCACCTAATCTCATGTTAATCACGAGTACCTATAGAGTAGTATTGCATCCTTAATATCTCCAAAAAGTCTTTAGTTTTATCATATTTATAAAATAAAAATACCAAAAATAATTTTGTACCAACTTGTACCAACCTAGAAGTAAGATTTTCGGCATTCATCCAAATTATTTTTTTCAACTTTGGCCATGTTTAGCATGAGAATCCATCTCTTTAACACTGTGAACAACTCTGAATACATGAAACATCATAGTAGCCCCCCTTTAATAACTTAACATTAATTTAATATAGTTGCTAGAAATTATTATATTTTTTATTTTTAATATGTTTAATAATTATATTAAAAAAATTTATACTTAATGTTAATATGAATTTTCAGCTACATTTAACAAATTTTTACCATATTTAAACCAATTTCCTATATTTCTGAAGATTTTTTTACTGCAAAATCGAAAGGAGGATTCTGACCTGGTGTTGTTACATTTTAATGTTTTAACATTTAAAATTTTTAAAGCATTCAGAACTGAGCAGTGAAAATAATACCGGTCCACAAATAGAGCCTTGAGGTACTTCAGAATTTAGAATGTGAAAGGATGCCATTTTTCTTTGCACATTTTCAGTTTTTAGCTTTTATAATGCCTCTCATTACTCTATGAAAATACTCCAGTGTTGGATTGCAGATTGAATCCGTAGCTCAGAGGGATTGCTGGTGTTGAAGACTGAGCCGTGGCCAACAAATAAGTTGCAAGCAGAAATGTCATCCCTGTCCAGGTTTTTAGGAGTGCAGTGTAGAGCCAGAAAACTGCCATCAGCCACCGATCTGTTCTGCTGTCACACGAGCCAGAGAGAATCCAGGGAGTCAGGAGTAATGCATTGAGATGTCAGTGGTCTTTCCACACTCGTCATATTGATGGCAGCCAGTGTCACAGGACTTATTTCAGGCATGACGCTTGGCCTTTACAGTGATTTTCTTGAAGCAAACTAGTGTAAATCAGGGATGCGCCATAAGAGATATTTTTCCTGATACAATTGCAGATTATTTTTGTTATGGCTGAGAGCTGAAATGATGGTCAGTTTTATACACTATTATTCAAAAGTTTGGAGATATTCTTTATGAAAGAAATGCAGCAATATATAGCAAGGATTCATTGAACTGTTTAAAAATGACAGTAAAGTCATTTATAATGATAGAAGAGCTTTCTGTTTCAAATAAATGCTGTTCTTTTAGCTTTCTATAAATCAAAATATACTGCAAAAAAATGGTTTGCTCAAAAATATGAACCGGCGCAACATTTTCAACCTTTTTTAACACTGATAATAATAAGAAATGTTTCTTGAGCAGCAAATCAGCATATTTGAATGATTTCTGAAGGATCGCATGACGCTAAAGTCTAGAGTAATGATGCTGAAAATCCAGCTTTGCATTACATTTTAAAATATTTTCAAATAGAAATGTTATTTTAAATTATATGTAATTTTGCTGTATTTTGGATCCATTTTATGTGCTAATAACTAGGGGTGTAACGATACGCGTATTCGTATTGAACCGTTCGGTACGACGCTTTCGGTTCGGTACGCGGTACGCATTATGTATACCGAACGGTTCGTTGGAGTAATTAATTATATTTGGAAAAAAAAAAAAAAAGAGAGAGATAGAAATATAATGATATGCGTTCAACAAGGTAGCCCAATAACCCAAACAACGTAACAGGCAACGCCCCTGACACTCCCGAAGAAGAAAAAAACACCATCTTATATGTTTATGTTAGGCTACTCAGCAGGCGCTCGCTCACTCAGTACGCGCTGAAGGCTCGTTGCAAAATAGCCAATGCGTTTAACAGACTAGAAACATATCGCATATCGCTCCTAAAAACGCGTGGAAAACGCTAAGCACGTCTTTCTCCTCCTTTCCAAAGCGCTTGGGCAGAAGCGCTCATGAGGCGTCTGTCTTTGCTAAGCAACAATGACGTGCTCTCTCCATGAGACGCGGAAATTTCAGCGAAGGATAAATGGATTTGCAGCTCTAAAAATCGCTTGCAGTAGCTCTGCTACTAAATTTATTTCAAAATTGCAATCCATATACAACTACGATCAGCTGTTCCTTCATCTTGGCTGAGCTCTCAACCTTGTTACGGGAAAGGATGAAGCTGATTGGTTGGTTCTTGTCACATGACCCGCGGTGCGCTTGCGGCATTCTGAAAAGTTGAGATGTTTTTACATTTTGCTGTATCTAAAACGTATCGAACCGAACCGAACCGAACCGTGACATCAGTGTATCGTATCGAACCGAACCGTGAATTTTGTGAACCGTTACACCCCTACTAATAACCGATTCCAATATAGTTGTGTGACCTTAGTTTTATATTGGTAATTAAAGCTTTAAATATGGTTCATAGTCTTGGAAAGAGTTGTTAGAATTGGTTAGAAATCATAAACAAGTAATGAGCATTTATATAAATATGTTTATGAGTTCATGATGTTATGGAGTTGCATTTTAGTTTAAAGAACACTTAATGCAAAACCCTGACCCGAAGTATTTAATGTTGCAACACAATTCCTCCGACATTGTTTGTGTAACCACCTAGCAATTTTTCAGAACAACTTAGCAACCAGAATGCACTGACATTAGCATTGTTTTGGTGACTTTAGCACAGATGCGTTGTGGAACCACTATTTTCTTCAGAAAAAAAAATCTAGCTCTTTTTCCACTTCTTATTTTATAAATGACCTAAGACTGCATAAAAAGCATCCTAGCATTACTCTAACATTATATAGGCATTTTGCTAAGGTTTCCCAAGATGTTTTGCTAATGTGTTCATAATGAAAATGGCCTTATGCCTCTCTATCATCTTCATCTGTGTCTCAGAGATTTTGCATTAAGATAAAAAGTTAAAAGGTGGCTTTATTAAGAGGAGGAAATGGGTTGATAGTGGCTCTTTATGGACTTCCTTTTTCTTTCTACTTTCATGTCTGTCTGTTTGCAAATAAGTATTTTTGTGTGATTTATATGAACTTTGACATTCTACACGTTTTAGGTCTTAAAGTTTCAGTTAATTGGCAAAATAATTTTCCATGGGTCAGACAGAAAAATAAATATTGTTGATTAATTGCCAAAATAATGACTGTTTTCATACAGGTTTCCTCATTTTCCATTGGTCAGACAAAAAAGAAAAAAAGATTTCGAATAAACACATTCAGGAACAATGCAACCCAACTATAGTCTTGAATATGACTTATTTACCACCACAAATTATCCAGAAGGCACTGCTGCTGATCAGTTTGTTGCCAACTGCAGGTGTTCTCTTCTCTGTCTTTATGCATTTCACGTTTGTCAGTTTGACACCATTTCTTGGCATGTATGTGTCTCCCTGCAGGCGAGTTCTCCCGTGTTTGTGCCGGAAACCTCCCATGAGCTGCTCCACAGGATGACGGGTAAAGGTTTGTCCGCCCAGTACCGCTTCACCCGGCAGCCCTGTATCTATGGCAACAGCATGGTATCCCTGCAGCTGACGCTAAGCAACAGTAGTGACCAAGCCCTGGAGAACATCCACATCTCTGAGAAGAGTTCAACTGGACTAAACATCCACCGCTTTAATGCTATCGGTGAGCTTTACACGTGAATAAATGGAGATGAACAGGACTAGCTGTGAATGTGTGATGCACAGGGGTCATAACATGGAGAACCGGATTGCTGTGCTCTTTCTTGATTTTGAATGAAGAGTTTGAAGTACAAATCATTCTGAAATTGGCACAAACATGAGAACAGTACAACATGAACAGTCACGCTTATCAATATCAACACCTATTCGGCAACTGCTGCTTATTTACTTTCATATTTATTTATTTTAATCATAGATGCTCTTTTTGTGTTGGGTATTCTTATTTTTTTGTGCATTAGGCATTCCTATTATTATTTATTTATTTTTATTAAATATATATTTTTTACATTAGGTGTTTATTTTACTTAGGGTATTTATTTATGTGTTTATTTGTTTATTCATCATTTTTTTTTCTAATATATTAGTTTTTTTACATTGAGTATTTAATTTTTCCTGAGTGTTAATTTTAATTACTTAAGGTTTTTTTTTTTTTTTACAATTTGTGTATTTATTTGAGTAATTGTTTATTTAACAATTCATGGATTATTAAAAAACAGTTTTTATTTACATTTTATTTATTTTAAATTATAGATGTTTTTTTACATAATACTTAGTACAGTTTTTTTTTTACAATTAGTTTTTTATTTTTTATTTGAATTCTGTTTTACAGGCATTATTACTATTATTATTATTATTATTACTATTATTATTATTATTATTTTTATTATTATTATTATTTTGTGCTTTGATACTATTTTTATTTATTTATTTAATACAATTTTTGCTTTAGGTATTTATTTATTTTTACATTGGTTTATATTTTGTCTTTATTTTTTCTCTCTATCTTCCAGTCAGGGATTTTGTGGTCCTATTTTCAATCTTTAGTTGAGTCTTTCTTGTCTTATCTTAATCATAGACCTTTACATTTTGTAGAATTCAAGAAGGCAACCCATGTATTTTTAACGTGTTTATTAACTGTTAACAATTAAAATAGACATTGATAAATATTAGTTATTAATCAGACTGTCCAGCACACACACACCTTCAGCCTGTATTAATGCAGCTGATATGATTTCAGACAGTGTATCGATTAGCAGAGGTCCTCTCATCAGACACGGCTCACAGTGGTGCACAACACAAACACACACTTACATTCCCTGTGTTTCTCTCGTTCTCTGTCTCAAAGCAGTTTGAGTCATTCACTGGACAGGTTTGGGGTTTATAACATTAATTTGAACCATGCTTGTGTTGTTAAAGCATCACAAAGATGAATTTCATGGCTGGGAGGAATCAAGAACACATCAAGCTTCTTTACACAATGCTGCACTTTCACAGTTCAACTTTGCACCAACTATTTCACTCCCCTCTTTTTCCTTCCATTCTTCCTTCTGTCCTTTCTCCCTTTTTTCCTTTATTCCTTCTTCCTTTGTTCCTTTCTTCTGTTTTTTCTTGCTTAGTTACTTCCTTCATTCTGTTATTTCCTCCTTCCATCATTGTGGTTTTCTTTAACTTCTTCTGACCTTCTTAACATTCTTCATTTTGGCCTTTCTTTCTATTCTTTTTTGCTTTGTTCCTTTTTCCCCCCTTCCTTCTCTTTTGTCTTTTCTTCCTTCCCTCCTGAATTTCATTATTTCTTCCTTCCAGTCTCCTAGCTTTCTTTACTGCATTCCTTCTTTGTTTACTTCCCTTAGTTCATCCTTCAATCTTCCTATCTATCCTCGCTTTCTTCTTTTTCTTTCCTTCATTCATCTATTTTCTTTCTTCCGTTTTTCTGACCTTGCATCCCCATATTTTATATTCCATATGTTTTTTCCCCTCAGTTCATTCCTTCTCTTTTCTTCATTCCTTCTGCTCATTCTTCCTCACTTTTTAATATTGCTTTCTTTCTTTCTTTCTTTGTGTTTTGCCCTTCCTTTCTTTGTTTTTTCCTTCATTCCATCCTTCCTTTCTCCCATCCTTCTCTTTACTTCCTTTTGTGCATCCTTTTTTTCTATCCACCCTTGCTTCTTTTTTCCCCTCCTTTAGTTCATCTTTCTTCCTTTCTATCCATCCTTGCTTTTTTATTTTCTTCATTCTTTTTCTTACTTCCATCCTTCCAACCTTGCTTTCCCCTCATTTACTTCTTTCCATTTTTAAGTTTTTCCTTTACTTCCTTCCGCTTATCCTCCATCCCTTTTTTCCATCTTCCCTCTTTTGTTTCTTAGTTTTTTTTGCCCTTCTTTCCTTTTTTCATTCCATCCATCCATCCATCCTCCTTTACTTACTTTAGTGTATCTTTTGTACTTCCAATCCATTCTTCTCTCTTTTCTTCCTTGCTTTGATTTTTATATATATATATATTTTTTTTTTTTCTCTCTCTCTCTCTGCAGAATTAGATTGATCTTATGGTTTTGATTGTTCAGACAGTGTGCTGACAGATCTTTCTCTCTGTCTTCAGAGCGTTTGGAGCCGCAGGCGTCAGTAACCGTGTCCATGGGTGTTGACTTCAATGACTCCACACAAGCTGCAAACTTCCAGCTGTGGTAACAGTTCACTACATATCATATACAACCAACATTAAGAGGAGCCACAATCTTTAAATCTAGCAATTTCCATCCTTACCTCGAGTCATTACGCTTCAGTAGCGCTTAAACCCTTATATCAGGCCACTTTGACACATCTGAGCACGAGGCACGATTGTGTTTACTTTCCTCTAAAAACTACGTTCAGCAAAAACATTAATACACACTCCCAATCTGTCCACGTTATGATGGCGCTAGCATGTCATTATACAGATTAAATTAGTATTGTTCATTATCCCTTACACAGGGTCGAAATAAGACAAAATTAATTGTTCCCCCTTTCAATACGTTTTAAAAAATAAATTATTACCGGATCTTGTGAATGGTAATAATATGCATTACATTTTTTAAATAATCTAATTTAAAGTGATAACACTTCTCCACAAAGCTTGTAATTGTTTTTTCTCTTTTCGATTATGCCGGAGGCTTTTGTGATCGATACAGAGAAATAGCCAGGCGTGAATAACATCACCATAAACAGCCGAGCTGAAGAGAGGGAGGGAGTGAGCGGGCCACCGGTAGATTATGTGTGCTAATGGAGCCAATGTGAGTTCAATGACATGGAGACGAGTGGGCGCAGGTCAGGCCTGCACGCGTGTCTGTGGCCCTGGACCAAAGCCGAGCTCAAGGAGTCAGTTTAAGGAGGGATTTGGCCGCTCTCTATCACAGCTACGTCATGAGATTATGCCGTAATACCTGGATTTACTCTGCACATTGATCCTTAGCATGCTTATTTGGTCTCCGAATCTTTTTCAAGCCCGTTTCCCCTCATCACCTGATCTCCGTGGTGCCCCTGTTCTCCCGCTCCTGGATGCTCTCCTTATTGGCTCAGCCTGCCGCTTTTCATGATGTCAACTTAATGTCCGATTTCAGTCTTTTTTTTGTAAGAGTACCTGACAGTCATCTTTCCCATGGCAGGCCACGAACATTGATGATGTTAATCAATACGAAAATAGAAATGACTTGCATCCTTCTGTCTCCCATTTCTTTCTTTGTCTTTCTTTCTTTCTTTCTTTTTTCTTTCTTTCTTTCTTTCTTTGTCTTTCTATGTCTTTCTGTCTTTCTTTCTTCCTTTCCTTCTTTCTTTCTTTCTTTCTTTCTTTCTTCCATTCTTTCATTCTTTCCTTCTTTCTTTCTTTCTTTCTTTCTTTCTTTCTTTCTCTGTGCGGATCAGTGATGATTGATCCAGTAGGTTGGTAATAACAGTTCTGTTTCTCAGCTAATTGGCTACTTACAAAGTAAATTGGCAAAGCTGACAATCAATAACTTTATTCTTTTACTCTTTTGGGATGAGAGGAGGGTCCGAAAACCAAATAGATTGTGTTTCAGTCACTCTCGTGGATGTAAAATGTTTTGACTTGTTCAAAAACTGTGAAATACTGTTACAACTTCCCTGAAAATTTTTTTTTGTATCATATAATTTTTTTTTAGTTCATGTGACAACAGAATTTATCATGTTTACTTACTTTTTACAAATTCCTGGTCTTTTTTTCCTTACTCAGAAATGTAAAAATATATAACATTACTGAGCTGAAGAAGACATTCCTTAAGTAGACATAAAATGTCCATAAAATAAAAGTTTACATACTATAATACTTTGTATTGTATTAAATACCATATATGTACTGCTGTTCAAAAATTTGTGGTTAGATTTTTAAATGTTTAGAAGTCTCTTACAATTATTTTATAAAAAATTATATTTGATTACAAATTGTGAAATATTTTTGCGGTTTAAAATAAATTTTTTCTAGTTTAATATATTTTAAAATTTGTTATTTTTGTTATACAAAGCTGAATTTTCAGCATCATTACTCCAGTCTTCAGTGTCACATGATCCTTCAGAAATCATTCTGATATACTGATGATTGCCACTCGAGAAACCTGTTTTATTATTGTTGGTGATGAAAATGGTTGTGCTGCTTCGTATTTTTGTGTGAAAACATGGTAATTAAGAACCCTTTGATAAAAGAAAGTTCAAAAGTAAATGAAATTTACTTCAGCCGTGTTGATGTGTTTTCGGTCACTTTTGATCATTTGAATGCATCCTTACTTAATAAAAGTATACTTTTTTTCCCTAAACTCTCTTACCAAGCGCACAAACTTTTGACGAGTAGCGATTATTTAGAAGGGAAACACAAAGATGGACAGGTGTGTGGTGACCTTCTGGTGCTGTTCTCTTTTCTTTCAGTACTAAAGAAGATGAATTCAGTGTGTCCATCCAGCCTGCGGTAGGAGAGCTGCTGCTGCCCATCACCGTGAGTGAAGCAGACTTCAGCAAAGAGCAGGGTAATACAAACACCTCTTAGCACTTCCACAACACAACACTGAGGCTGTAAACACCAAGAAATAACACTTCTTCAGAAACATCTACAGCACACACCACTCTCAAAAAATAAGGATTGTAATAAAAGCCATTTGAAGATAGATTAATCTAGATTCAAATAGAAGAATGATACCTTTTTTTTATGAATGTAGCAGTGTACTGAAAAGTGTCCAAGTTGTGAAATGTTGCAAAAGAAATGTTAAACTGATTTACTGATTCACTGAAATGTATTGAACTTACAAACTCAGAAGATGGTCATAGACTGTATTAAAACATTTAGTTCTTTACATTATCATGCAAGTTGTGAAGTAAGGATGGTTAAGAAACTAGTTCAATGACAGTCTTTAGAAAACTTGATGAGGAAAAGAAAAAAAAAAGTATTTTTGAAATTGTGATGATAATTTTCTGCTATTGCAAATGTATCATTAAAATTCAATGTATTGCCCAGACTAACCAGTGCGTCCTTGAAAAACTGCTTATGATCAGTTCAGATGTTCACCACTTGTATGACTATGTTTGTGATGTTTAGTTGATGAACAAGCTGAATGCTGGTGACAGGCGTGAACGTTTGAAAAAAAAACTCTTTACATTTAAATCTGGTCACTGCTCTTTGAACTGTCCCTCTGAATATAACCGCTGATGCAGAAAGCTCAGACAGGCAAATCTGACACACAGTATACTTCACATGTTCAACCAACACAAGTTGTCCAAGGAGAACTAGAACTGACGTGTCTGACCTGTTCTCCGCAGGACCCCGGAGGTCCTAGAGGTTTAAGCATTATTTTGCGAGAAACTGATTGATATGAACACCTTTTAAAAAAAAAAACATCTGCTCTCTTAGCTTTTAACATTGTCCAGAGCATATTTATAATTTTTTAAATCTTAAAATACGTTTTACTGTTCACTTTCAATGGCAGTCTGAAAGTGTAAATTCCTTCATATTTCTCTTGAACAAGTAATTAATTTGCTGCTGTTAAAGTATGTTGTAGATACTGTAGTATAAATAAGGGTTATTATAGTTTACGGGAAAAAAGCTCAACATTTTTGATGCAAGAAAATAAATGAATGTTGAAATAATTTACCGTAATGTACTAAATAAATTGTAACTAGATAAACTGCAATAACAATTTTAACTGGAATAAAATGTTATAAAAAAAATTATTAGACGATTAAAAAATTATAAAAATGACAAAAGTATACAACAAAATTACAACTTTTAAAATTAAAGTAAAAATGGAAAATATCAAAATAAAAAGTAGTTACAAAAGGGTGTTACCTTTTCAAAAGGCACAACTTTGTACTTAAAGAGTCCATATTGGTACCTTAAAGATACATATAAGTACCATCTTGGTTATGTATGGTAACCCTCGTTCCCTGAAGGAGGGAATGGAGATTTCACAAAATTGGGATACCGACAAAATTGGGATATCATTATTTCATCGGTCGTCAAGAGTGACCGACTGAAAAGAAACTAAAATGTACAAATTAGTACCTATAAGGTACAAAAGTGTACCTTTTTGAAAAGGTACCACCCCAGTGACATCTTTTGTACCTTTTTTTTTTTTCCTGAGAGTGTATTTTGAATGAAATCCCATGTGGACTATCTGTTTGTTTGACCAATGACAGTCATTTATTAAAATATAACAAATATTTCATATAAAAAAAGCCATGCTTTCCTCTTGTTATTGGAGTATGCCGTTTTTGAGTGAGAATTCTTAAATACATTTTTAATACATTTAATCTTTTTTGGTGTGTGTTTTTATTAGGGTGTTTCAGATTTTGATATATGCAGCCGATGTTTTATCAATTTGGAGTAGGGCTGTCAATTTTTCTGACCAGTGACAGACTGGGTATGGAAACCTGTTTGAAAACAGTCATTTGTTCATTTTCATGTCAACGTTAGTAATGCAGAAATACACACTTCACCTTTAAACTTTTTTTGGTCAAATTCGTTCCCTCTTCCTTTAAGCAACAAACCGTTTCAGCTGATAAAAGCAAACACAAGCACGAGAAAACCAAATAAATGGAAACCAAGAAGTGAAAAGCTTGGTTTAGCGTTCATCTCACTTGTTCGGATACCTTTTGGGAATACACACACACACACACACACTCAAACTGGCCCGTTCGAATACCTTTCTCCACTTTACGGCCCAACATTAGGCCAACATAATGAAGCAGACGCTCTTCGAAAGAAACGGCGGGTTTGATTTTTCATTTACGCTCAATGGATTCCTGCCTTGTCTTTTTAGAGAGCCGCCTATACTTTCACTCGGGACGACACGCGTACGCGCACATTTTAATGAGTGAAGAGAGTGCTTCCCGCCTCACTATTTACAGACGAGGAACAGGAAGTAAGGCTCTTTTTATAGCCAATCATTTATTCTTAATTGGTTGCTGTGGCAAAGGCTTTTAGCATAAGCCACGCTATATTCATTTACTCCACTTTTTCTCTACAATAGAGCCTAATGGACAGATTTAAGACTTTAAATGAGCACTCTCAAAACCTTGCCCCCTAAACGAGAGAGCGTGTGCATGTGTGTGTGTGTGTTTGCACGTATCACTGTGCACTCTCTCATTCGCACCGTTTGAAAGCCAAGCTGAAGTGGGTCGCAGTTGTGCCTTTCAGAAAGAAAAGCACCCAGTCTGTGCAACACAACATTTTCATTTAGTCCAGTTTGGACGCATTAAGCCATATTGTCTGCGCGTGTTTCTCTGAAGAAGCTTGTTAAGGAGCAGCGGCGTGCTGCTTTTATGTGCTTGTTACCGTTCGACGAGGCTTATTCACGTCTCCAGCTAATGTCCTCCACGGCCGTAGCGTTTCTCCGGTAGTTTTAGTCTTAATCAAGTCTAGTGGTCCAACACAGCTCACAAATAACACATGCTCTTACCGAAGGCCGAGATTGTTTTGACCCCCAGTATCTTTCGTTCTGTGCGCGTCAGATGTTACATATGAAAGAATGCACACGTATACATGCTAGGTTTGTCTTGCTACGAATCAGAGGTACACTTTCATTTTTAAGCCGTTTATGCAGAACAGTGTTTCCTTTAGTTTAAGTACATCTATTCAAGTTTTAAGGTTTTAAGGTAAAAGAGATAATTCATTCAGAAATGAAAATTCAGTCATCCAGTGGAGCACATATGATACTTTGAAAAATAATTTGAAAAGACATACAGAAATTTTGGTCCCTCCTTAGTACCTCTTTGGGACTCAGTAGAAATTAATATATTTATTCCATAAGGATGCATTACATTGATCAAAAGTGACATTAAAGACATTTATAATTTTAAAAAATATTTATATTTTAGATGCTGTTCTTTTGAACTTTCTTTTCATTAAATAATTCTGAATTAAAAAACATTAAGCAGCTTTTTAAAAACATTGCTAATAATAAATGTTTCTAGAGCAGCAAACCAGCATGTTAGAATGATTTCTGAAGAATCATGTGACTGGAGTAAATACTGAAAATAATGTGCACTGTAAGTAATAGAATGTTTTTGCTGCGCAGAAGACTTTTGGAAACTTTAAAAATCTACACTTTTGAACATTTTTCATCTTTCAAGTTCATAAAAAAGCACCTGCTGCTATATACAACAGAAACCGTATAAGCTCAAAACTTACCAATGGCTCTCCTAAGTTTGCATCCAACTTGAGCTCCCCCAACAATTTACATAAAATAATAATGAGACAAACACAAATTGTGCAAATTGCTGATTTTTGAACCGTTTCCTGAATAGCTCTGGAGAGGCTAGGTTATTACGAGTGTAAAGCTAATGTTTATCTCTGTGTTCAGGTAAACTGTTGGGCATGAACGAGTCATCGGCAACAATTACCATGACGCCAGAGAACGTCTCCAGCCAATCAGTGAACAGAAAGGTGGTGTCTGTCGCCAACCTAGGTGTGATCCCGTCCAGTCAGGAGAACATACACAGGTAAAAGAAAATGACCTGTTTCTTAGAAATAATTTGGACATTTACATTTTAAGTTTTTGTATTTTGTTTTCCACCTAATTTGAAACCTTTTTCTCATAGGTTTTTATCCTCTTTAGTAAATTTTGGGGTCGGTGTGTCTTTGCAAGGTGCCAAAATCTAACAAAACCTACTTTTTGGAATGTCATCAAAATGACAAATTGTTCTTAAGTAATTAAAAAAAACATAATTCTTATTCATAAAATGCAATTTGCATAGAGTATAATTTAGCATTTGGGATGCATGCATTTGTATGAATCCTTCGAACGTTTATAAAGATATATTATGTGGAGAAATTACAATAGGACAACTTCTGACTTTTTTAAAGGACTATAGCAGCCAACACTTTCATACGCGCGCACACACACACACACACACACACACACCTTTCAGTCTCATATATGCACACAAACACGGTGACGTTTGGTCTGGACTTTGGGGCAGTCTGATGCAGGCTAATTTAATTATAAAATATGAGCGAATATGAAAGCACCTTGAGAAGCATTAAAATCTTCCTCACAAGGACACACGGCGCACACGGGCTGAGTGGAAATCAATGCCCGCAGGTCTGTGGAAAAGGCCTATATTTCATTTAGAATACGCAATCGGGCAAATGAGAGCATGTCATCAATCACGCGGCTGTTTCTTAACAGACGTCCCGAAAAAACTCTCCTTTATCCTTCCTCTACAAACCCTGAGGCACTTGTATACGCATAAACAAATGACTGAGATGTCCTATGTGAGTTGTTGTGGTAAATAACAATTTTTGTAAGGCCGTTTAGATGTTAACTGCCTCTTGTAGTCTTGATCAGGAAATAACACATCAATATAATTAGGTACACATTTCATTTGAGTGGCTTCTCAGTGTTGGACTGTAAAACACAGATCCCACAGTGCAAACTGGTGTCCTTTGTACTCAGAAATCTCTTTTTAGGGCTGTATTTCCCTTCATTACTCCATTCATGTGAAACTCTGACAACGATTCAATATGTATAGTTTCTATTTCCAAGTTGGAGAAATTTTAGTAGTAGTATTTTGTTGTAGAGGCCTTCTCCTAGCCATTATTAGCTATTTATGCACAAAGTCATGCACTTTCAGTATTTAAGACTATCTGCTGGTCCGGTAGAGCTGATTGGCCCGGGTCTTTAGTGGATCTGGGTGTTTGTGGGGTCTTCTGTTTGGCAGCAGGGGGCAGCACTGCTTCTGTCTGAGAATGCCAGGAATCCAGGGGAGCCGCTCCTAAATGAGCTTGAAAAACAGAGCCTCTGTTCTTGTCCTTCTCTAGATCACAGAAGGAAAGCATTCTGTCCTCTCTGTTACTAAACAGAGACCGAATGAATCACAGCTATTCTCACTGTTGTTGTTTTTTAGCAAGCCAAACCACAGCAGTCATAAATAGTTATAGTAGTGGACATTCCACATATAAGAAGCTTTTTGAGTGTGTGTGTGTGTGTGTGTTGTGTTAGTTGGTGAGTTGACTGAACAACTAGTCATCTAATCTGGCTTTTTATTGCACAGAAGCATTATAGTGCTAAAAAAAAACAGTGATGTAAGGATTATGAGAATGGGAATATTGCTGCTTTAAAAGGACTGCTGGTCCTATATATATATATATATATATATATATATATATATATATATATATATATATATATATATATATATATATATATATATATATATATATATATATATATATTCACAAATATATTTTATAATCTTACATGTAAAAATCTAAACATGATAGTAGTAGAAAATTATTGGTGGCTGATTAATAACATATAAGAGGAATGTAACTGTGTGACTGTAACTTGCTTTTAATTTTTTTTTTTAATTCTATATAAAGCAGGACAACATCAACATCTGTCCTCCTTTTAAAAATCCTCAAGGGTTGTTTATGTTCTTCACTGAGTCATCACTTTAACTTCTGAGGTGTCTTGTGATATCCGTCTCTAGTTCTCCGCTCTCCTACACTGTTTCATGCATGCTTTTTTAGTTTAGGTGCACTTTTCTCCTCTGTCTGTTAGTTAGTTCCCAGCTGTGTGAGTGGAATTTGTTTCAGGGAAGAGGAGAGAAGCTTGTCCTTCATTTTGGAGAGGGACAGCTGGTCATCTGGTCACTCACATTAACCTCTATTAGTACAGAGGACTCTTAAAACAGACACACATGCTCACACACAAACATGCTTGGCACAGACATTTGGCAATTGATGACTAAAGCCCTCTCTGTAGATTTGAGGACACAGAGGAACAAGATAGCAGAATAAGGCTTTACCATATGGTGCATCCAGTGCGAAACATTTGCTTTCATGACTAACTTCTGAATGCTGGCTTCTGCAGATACGTGAAGAGGACATTTAGTGATAGTGGTTAACCAGTATGGGTCAGTGATGATCAGTACCAATCTTATAGGACTAAGTTGCTTCTAAATCTGAAGGAAATATGTCACCCCAAAATAGAAATGAAGTATTCTGCATAAAGAATATGAAGTCCATTTTAGGACCATTAGATATATATATATATATATATATATATATATATATATATATATATATATATATATATATATATATATATATATATATATATATATATATATATATATATATATATATATATATATAAAATATTGCTATTTTTATTAATGTATATGTTAGAAATGTTTTATATTTAAAAGTAATATTTTCTTATACTTATTCAGTGCCAATTTATTATATAATTGTGTGTGTGTGTGTGTGTTAGTATACATTTTCATTTCTGCGTGTACCAAAACAATGTCTCTGTCATTTTTTTTTTTTTTTATTAAAGTAATACAGTAGGTACTACCATGGTCCATACATACGGAAATGTCACTTTTTCAAAAATTGTTTAATATTTAAATGTTTTATAAATGTACATTTAAATTTATTTTGTGTTTATGTTGTTTATTTTGTGATTTACATTAACACGTTTGTGAATCTACTAATCGAGCCTGTTATTAATCAAATATCCTCCAGTAAACTGGTCTGAGAACTGTTTCTTAGGTCTGTCTGTGGACTGAATGATAACTGTTGCGTGTGAACCGGAATCTTACTACTCCAGTCTTTAAGGTTGAATAAAGAGGCGACAGTCATTTAGTCTCTCTCTCTGTCTCTCTCTGATTAGGAGCAAGTGTGTGTGTGTGTATGTGTGGATCGATAGCGGTCCGGCTCGCCATCGCCGGGCTTCTGCTTTGCTTTTCTTCCCACAGCCTCAATTAATCCAGTTCAGAGGCCCAATGGTGACTGACCAGAATACCAATGACCCATTTAGAGCCTGAACTGCACCGTTTACAACACACACACACACTGAGTAAAGCTGCTCTGTGTGTGTGTGTGTGTGTGTGTGTGTTTGTTTTATGTGAGAATGAGCGACAGATAGAAAGAGTTAAACCGAATAACTGTCCAGTATCAGGACCTGCAGCTGTAATTATACTGTGTGTTTGTCTGTATTTGTGTATGTATGCTTAGAGACCACTGAAATCATGTGAATGTAGTGGCTTTGGGTTAAATCACACACACACACACACACACGTTGTGCCTCAGGGCCGTGTTAAGTGCGTGTGTAAATAAGACTTTTATAAACTGACTCCATTAGTAGAGCCGCAGGGACTGAGAGATCTGAGTGTCAGCAGCACACTGACAGCACAGATATAATACACTACATCTGATATATATCTGTGTGTGTGTGTGTGTGTGTGTGTGTGTATAATATCTGTCTGTCTATAGAACTATCTATATACTGTATGTCTGTTCGTATATCGGCCCGTCTGTGCTTCTGTCTGTCTGTCTGTCTGTCTATCGTTCTATCTATCTATCGTTCTATCTATCTATCGTTATATCTGTCTGTCTATCTATCTATCGTTCTATCTCGTTCTATCCATCTGTCTGTCTATCGTTCTATCTTTCGTTCTATCTATCTGTCTATCTATCTATCTATCTATCTATCTATCTATCTATCTATCTATCGTTCTTTCTATCATTCTATCTATCGTTCTATCTATCATTCTTTCTATCTATCTATATATCTATCGTTCTATCTATCTATATATCTATCTGTCTATCGTTCTATTGATCTGTTTATCGTTCTTTCTATTTAACTATCTATCGTTCTTTCTATCTATCTATCGTTCATTCTATTTATCTATCTATTGTTCTTTCTATCTATCTATCGTTCATTCTATCTATCTATCGTTCTATCGTTCTATCATTCTGTCGTTCTATCTATCGTTCTGTCTATCATCTATCCTTTTTTTACTTGTACTATCTATCTATCATTCTGTCGTTCTCTATCTATCTATCTATCTATCTATCTATCATTCTGTCGTTCTATCTATCGTTCTGTTGTTTTATCGTTCTATCATCTATCGTTCTTTCTTTTTCTATCTGTCTGTCTGTCTGTATGTCTATCATTCTGTCGTTCTATCTATTTATCGTCCTGTTGTTCTATCTATCTATCGTTCTGTCGTTCTATCATCTATCGTTCTATTTCTTCTATCTATCTATCTGTCATTTTATCTTTCTGTCATTCTATCGTTTTATCTTTCTATCTGTCATTCTATCTTTCTGTCTGTTGTTCTATCTTTCTGTGTGTAATGTAACGTGTGTGTGTGTGTGTGTGTTGTGTGTGTGTGTGTGTGTGTGTGTGTGTCAGATGTGACTCCAGTTGGTTAGCAGTGGCCCTGATGGCTCTTGTGTCTGATGCTGTCATGGCTAAATGGTGGCCATTGTGTGTGAGCGACAGAGTTTAGGAGTAAAAGAGGGGCCTCCTGGTGGGACGGGGGGTATGTGTGCTTCTCGGTGCTAAATGGGGTCCCCGTGTGTGAGGGTGTGTGCTAAACGGTTGATTGTTGTATAATAGGCTGTGTAAATGGGAGGCAGATGGCAGTGTATCAGGCACGTGGGTCCTCCTCAGTGAGAGAGGGAACGAGAGACAGACAGGAAGGAGGTACAAGGGCGCAGAGGTCGGACAGGGTCGTGTCTGTGACGTTTCCTCGGTTACTGGACACCAGGAATCCTCCCACAGCGCTATAGAACGGTTCATTAGTGCAGTTCATCTCTATTATAACTCTAGCTCTCTCTGGTTTACTTGCATCATACCGTTGTAATACATCTATTTACATTTTAGCACTGGGGTTTATTTTGCATTTTAAAATCAACGGTTCCTTTCCGAGATGTTTGGTCAAGAAGTGTTCCAATCGTATGAAAATAAACCTGCTCATCCTGTTGCACATCACCCATAGAGGTCAACTATTATCCTTAGTTCACATATCACTGAGAACTGTTCTACTTTTCATTCCTTTAGAAACGCTCATTAGACAGTTGGACAGTTTTAGTTAGATTGTTGTTTGGAGAACGTGTCATTAGCAAGCCATTTAGAGAAAAAAAAGTTTTTTTTAAAGAGGATTTGTCTGGTTGATTTAATTATTATTATTATTATTCTATCTTCTTTATTTTTTTATTATTATTTTTACTTTAAAGATTTTCATATTTGTTTGGTTTAATTAGCATTCATTTAATTTCTTTTTTTCCAGTGTTATATATTTCTTTAGTTTATTTTCATTGGTTTTCATTTTTATTTTTTCATTTTAGATTTTGTTTTGTATTTCCTTTTTGTTTGGTTTAATTTTGGTTAATTTTACCATAAAGATTATTTATTTGGTTTAATTTAATTATCATTTTATTTGTTTGTTTGTTTATAGTTTTTGATTTTGTTTTATTTTTTTATTAGTTTTAATTTATATAGTTTTGGATTTTTTCATTGATTTATTTAACCTTGTTCTTGCAATGATAATATCTGATTTGCATTAAGCACTCAACTTCTACTAAAAATATAATTGGCTTTATCTACTTGCAGAAGAGGCTTGTGTTTTATTGCTCATATAGCAACTCCATTGTGCCCTAACATCTTTTTATTTTAAATATAGCACAACATCTCTAGCTTATTGTTGAAAGTACAAGAAATGCATTGTGGGTTTTTTCTCTTTCAGGTATGCTAAATTTTCAGGTCCCAATGAAAGTTTGCATTGCTCGTGTACTACTGTAGCTTACAGTTGCAACTTGTGTTCTGCAAATAGTCTTTTTGGAAAACATGTCCCCATAATGACTACATGTAAAAAGTCTAGTCCTCTGCACTCTATTTAGTGCACACCCCCACACCTTGCTCTCTGTCTGTGAGAGGCTACCAGGTCGAGTCTGTGAGTGACAGGAGGGTGTCCCTTGGCCCCTAATGGCTTCTTAATCAGACCAAATAATAGACTGCCATGCCTGTTCACCACACACACACACACACACACACCTCCCCCTTCACTCTCCAGTGCTCACATATTGGTATGGCACATAATTATGCACTTTATTAAATATATTTATTAATGTATTTATTTACATAATTATTCACATACTTTTTTTACATGCTTATTCATTGTTATTAACAGTTGGAAACCCAGTATTTGTTTTGGATAGGATTTTCGCAAATAATTATGAATTATTGTACAGTATATGTTTATGAACCTATATTTTTTTTACAGAAAATGTAAGCCTATGCATGCATTCTGCTATATTATATTAAATGAGTTATTCCATAAGGAGTGGAATTGATCTACACAATTTAAGTCTCTCTCTCTCTCTCTCTCTCTCTCTCTCTCTTTCTGTGTGTGTTTTATTATGTATGTATTTTTTTTCAAAAATCTGTCTCATCAATGTTTGCTTTCATCAATGTCTCATCAGTTTTTTTATTTGACAATAATTAAAAAATGATAAATACTAGGATATTCTGTAAATCTTTAATATATTACCACTAACTGTGGTAATATATTCATTCATTCATTCATTCATTCTCAAATTAAGTTTATAAAAATCTCATTCAAAGTTTATTTAATGTACGTAAATTCAAAATCATTGGTTAAATTTTTTTTGTCTTTTGAAGAGCCTTTTTCAGGAGAATACACACTGATGAATTGCGCACAATAAGATTAAGGGTATTGGTTAAGTAAATTGTGTCTATTTTGAAATAATTGTGTTGTTTTAATGTCTATATTTCTTCTATCTGAAGCAAACTTTAAAACCTTACTGTATGTTTTAAACTAGCTCTTTTATACTATTTGAACGATGAAAATAGCTGACATGGAGTCAAAAAGCCAACCAAGCAATCCCTTTGTGTGTGTATTTCCAGGTTTGCAGGTAAGACGGTGAGTTCTGGATGTCTGGTCCTGGTGTCGGTGGCCCTGAAGGATCCTGACGCGGTGATCACCATCAACACTGAGAGAACCGTGATGGGCTCTATGCTCCTGCGACAGCTGAAAACAGCCCTGACCAACAGCGACCCCTAGATAGACATCAATCCCACGGTCACCTGTTCACATGTTCAGGCACGGACAAATGCTGTATTCAGATAGAGCTCACTCTGGGTTATACTGACACTTGGGAGGATGTGTATCGTTTTAAGAAGATGACGGAAAGATGGCTTCATATCTGTTCTCCTTTATCCCCAAAAATAAGTCTCCGCTTTCGTTACCGGATCATCAATGTTCTCTGCTAATCCGTGAGATTTAAATGTATTCAGAAAGGCTTTTCAAGCACAACGCTGACAGTTTTTATTTGTGGTTATGATTTTGATACACTTCCCAGATGACATGATGCTGATATGTGCTGCTTTCAATCCTATGTGAAGTGCCTTTCTTAAAATGATTGTACCTTACAGAAGTTACATTTGCTTAAAATTACAGTGATTAAAAAATATATATATATATATATATATATGTGGACTCTGAGTAGTAGTTTGATTGTCTCATTTGCATCATATTTGCTGATGTGTGTGTATGGGTGTTTGAGATGTTTGCAGTACATTTGCCCATTAAGAGAGAAATTGTAGTTTATGGCCAGTATGAGGCTTTTCTCTGTCAGGCAGCCAGCCACATGTTTATGGAGCATTATGGCTCTTGTTGTTTATCACACAGAGCTGATATGATGTGCACACAGACAGTTTTATGGGAGAGAGAATTCAGCGGCATCTCCTTCCATCACTGGAGGCTGTTAAGAGAAAACACTCATCATACACTCACCTCGCCTCGTCTGCGCTTAACTGCTTCATCTCAGCCTGCTTTTATCTCTGGCATTATCATGATGATGGCATAATCATTACGCTGTCGATATAATGCATGATGATCACTAAGCTATGAAGTAATAATTACCCAGTAAGGTACAAGATGCTGCGCTGTATTGTAAAAGTAATTATAGGTAAAGGGTGTTGATGAAAACTGTGTATATACAGCCACTTCAGCACATTAGTGTGTGTGTGTGTGTGAGTAAGTGAAAGTGACCCAAAGCTGAATAAATAAGCTTTCTGTTGATTGTTGTTTATTAGGATAGGACAACTATTTAGCAGAGATACAACTATTTGAAAATCTGGAATCTATGGGTGCAAAAAAGAAATACTGAGAAAATTGCCTTCAAATTCGTCCAAATGAAGTTCTTAGTAATGAATATTACTAACCAAAAACTAAATTTAGATATATTTATGGTAGGAAATGTACAAAATATCTTCATGGAATATGATCTTTACTTAATATCCTATTGATTTTCAATAAATGAAAAATCTATTATTTTGACCCATATAATGTTTTTTTACATATTGCTAAAAACATTCCCCAGTAACCTAACACTGGTTTTGTGTTTTATATATATAATTTTTGTATTTTACGTTTTCTTTTTATTTTACATTTTTGCCTTTTTTGTTTAAAAAAATAAATATATATATATATATATATATATATATATATATATATACATTTATATTTTTATATCAGTTTCAGTTATTTTAGTACAGCAGGGGAAGCTAATGTAATAATTTTTTTTATATATATAATTAAAATAAATTATAACGTTTTATTTCAAGTGATGAATTTTATATATATATATATATATATATATTTATTTATTTATTTTTTGAAATATTGTTTAAATTAACTGAATTAAATTGTTATACTATTTTCCTGTGTACTCCATACTAACTTCTACGCTACATTTCTGCTTTAGAAAATCACAGTAATTTCTAACATTTCTTTAAAAAACAAAAAATAATAATAAATGCCAATTTGTATATGGCATCACCAGGAAGAGACATCATATTTGCTGTCAGTGGATTTAGCAAAAGATTTGATGAATTCTGTGATGTTTTGTGATATTAGTCAGTTTGTCTCACAACATTCCATCCTTTTACAGGAAATCTTAAAATTAAATAAAAACATAAAAAGTAGTACTTGTATGAGACATACTGAATTAATTTACCTACTAATCATTGGCTTTGTTGTTTTTTATGTACCGTAATTGTGCATTGACCA
This sequence comes from Carassius gibelio, assembly GCF_023724105.1. Taxonomy (NCBI): domain Eukaryota; kingdom Metazoa; phylum Chordata; class Actinopteri; order Cypriniformes; family Cyprinidae; genus Carassius; species Carassius gibelio. The sequence continues at coordinate 23,935,643 of NC_068416.1, read as the reverse complement.
ATCAGCAGCCGGGACTGGAACCTTTTTATGATAATGTTTCAGATATCCAAAATCAAGTAATTTGGGGCATCATAGTTTTGAATAAGTGTGTTGTGAGTGTAACGGTGCTGTAAACAGCAGTCCTGCTCTGTTTAGTTATTAAAATCAAGAGAATTACAGTCCATCAGCAACATGCAACTCCATTATTAAAGACAATTAAAGCTGTTCGAATAAAGCCAAGTGTGTGTGAGATGGGAAGCGCTTCACTCAGATTACTGTTAGCTGTTGAACAGCAGGACTTTGACACAGTGCTGTAATTTTAGTTCAAAATGCGGAGTTCATCACAGCATTCTCACAAAACGCATGGCACGCCGCGTTTTCCCTCAATTAAACTAGATTTATTGAGGTTAGAAATGGATCAGATCTGAGGATTTAAAGGCATTCGTCTGGTGCTTCTGTAATTATTTTTAAACTCCATTGCGACGTGATTCGACTCCAATTAGGGCAATGTAAACACTGCGCTTTCAATTAAACCTGGAGATGTTGCAGATTGCTCGGGTGGCGTGCTTTTACGTGTGTTGCTGTGGTAACAATGGGTAAAAACTCCCCTCAGTGAGTAAAAATTTCCCGTTCTCAGGAAATTCAAAGTCAACAGCACTTTAAACAATGTTTGTGATTCAAAATACTGGGTTGTTTCAAACCAAGGCTGGGTCAAATATGGACTAACCCAACTTTTGGGTTAAAAATGTGAGAACATGATTTGTGGCCTATCGGACATAGCGACCGTAACAAAGGGGTACTGGGTTTTTGCAAAGGGTTAATTGTGAAATTTACTTGCAATTTCTGAGTGAAAATCAAAATTTTTGGTGGCAACTCATTAAAAATGTCATAATAAATTGAGAAAGATTTTGAAAGAACTGTTTTAAAAGAACTCTTATTAATGTATAATGCTTTTACAATAGCAGTAATTGTATTTAGGAAGAAGCTGATTATCATAGTATGGGTAAGCTCTGAATAAAGAGGACAACAGGTGTGAACACACACACAGTCACAGTCGCACACTGATTATGACTTTCTCTCAGTTGACTTTTAATTGCAGCCTTCTTTATTACCATGAAAACATTGTACAGTTGTACTGCAGAGACAAGCGTTTTCCTGAGAGCATGCAATGTAAAGCATCCACACTTTCACTCAGACACTTGAACAAACTCGTGGTTCTCTCTTTGTTTCTCTCTCTGTTGTTCTGACAGCTTGATTTCATGGTCTCTCGGTGGGCAGCTCTGGGCAACATGATGGGCTTCTTAATCTGAGCTTTTCATGCTGTCTGTCAGAGTGTGTGTGTGTGTGTGTGTGTGTGTGGAAGCGGCTGTCTGACCCGACCGTGGGGAGCAGCTCCTATTAGACAGAATCTTATCAAGCGTGTCTCCGATCTGCTGACAGTGTCACAAACACACACACATGTGCTGACATGCTCTGATAAAACTACCGTTTTCTCTTCTCTTCTCCCCTCCACTTCATCTCTCCATTCCTGCACTTGTTTTATCATCTACATTTTTACACTTCATTCCTATCAGGCTTTACTGAAAGCATTCTGCACGTCCGTGAGGTTATACGAGCACAGACTGATGTCATGCGTTTCTATATGAATACTGCTTGACTGTTTGAGTGAGAAAGCTGAATATATAATCCATTACAGGCCTTGTAATACATATTTCAAAATTATTATTATTCTTTATTATTGTTAATATTATTATACTCAGAAAACTGTACCTGGCTTTAAAATGTATACAATATGATATAATGATTATAAGACATAATATAGCATATAAAATTGTTTTATTGTTAAAATATAGCAAATAAAGCACTTTTATGATGCTTTTCAAAACTGGAAACAATTTTAGGTTTAATGACAGTACAGTGTTATTTTAGCGTCATTAATATACTATTATAGTTTTGTGAATTATTATATATTTAGATTTTTTTTCATACATTTTCTATTTAAATTGTAGTTTTTTTTTTATTTTGTTGTGTGTGTGTGTGTGTTAATTATTTTGTTTTTAAATGTCTCTATAGTTTTTATTCATTTGTATGAATTAAGTTTTATTTTATTTATTTGTAGTTATTGGAGTGGTTTAAGAATAACTAAACGGAGCGAAATGTTGCTTTTTTATGGTTATAGTTAATAATAACCCTGACAAAGGGCAGCATGAACATTCTACAAAATATCTCCTTTTGTGTTTGACGTAATAAAATAAGTCATTTGGGTTTGACACGACATGTTTAGTATAACAATAATAACATTTTAGGTGAATTACTTTAATCAGTACGTAAGGATTCTAATGCATTATTCAGTTATTAAAAATAAGACATTTGAGAAAGCGTTCTTTAAAGTGCATTTTTGTGTGTGTGTGAGGGTAACATGAGGGTAAGTAAAAGATTACAAAATTGTAATTTTTGGGTGAACTATCACTTTTAGAAAAAAGTCGAATATTTAATTTTATGTGCAACACCATGTAAAGTCAAAAAACCTAATGCATCTTAGTCTTGTAAATGGCATCCAGTAGTTTACAGCACAGCGTTATTAAACTGAACTGGAGTGACTGGAGTTCAGTAGAAGAGCTGGAAAAGCTGGCGGTAAAAGCCTTGCGTCTGTTAACATGGGCCTGGGGGATTTCAGCTGCTGAAATAAACTATGTGCTCCGTGACAGCAGATATTGTAACAAAAGAAAACAAGAAACAATAAAAACACAAAGGAAAGCAGCTCTCTTGATTAATTGTGCGGTTAAAACTGCCACAAGCGTTTACAAATGCATCTGTTGTGCTCTAACAAAGACACTTAAGAGCGACTCAAGTGCTGGGACGAGGACCTGTGACCTATTGTTCAGTCATTTATGCCTGATGTTCAGGGTAAAATATTGACTGCTTGGAGGAAAGAATCACACCGAGTTTGGCATCAGGATTCACAATAAAACTTCTGAAAATTCTGAATGTGAATCTTTTTGAGACTGGTCTTAAAGTCCACATGCATGGACATATACACACATATGAGGTTGTTCTGACACATTTTATGCTAAAACAATATTCATCTTTGGGTAAAAAAATAAAGAAGCAGCTGTGCACTGAATATAATATTATGACGGGGAAAAAAGTAAAAATTTTAAATGTTTTGCATTTATATTATCAATCATTAAGGTTTTTACAGTACGAATTATAACTTTTATTTAGTAAAGACTCGTTGCAAAATAATTTCTAAGTTGTTCTTTTAAATGATGAGGCCTATGTGATTGTTTCACAAAAATATGAAGCAGCACAACTGTTTTCAACATTAATAAGAAGAAAGAATCGGCAAATCAGAATGATTTCTGAAGGATGATGTGACACTGAAGACTGGAGTAATGATGCTGAAAATTCAGCGTTGCATCACAAGAATAAATTATATTTGAAAATATATTGAAATATAAAACCACTTATTTTAAACTGTAATAATATTTCAAAATTTTACAGTATATTTTTACAATTTTACAGAATTTTTTATCAAATAAATGCAGTCTTAGCGAGCATAAGATTTTTACCAACTTCTAATGTTTGAATGGCAATGTGTACACCTGTAGATTTCTCTCTCTATATGCATTTATCCTTGTTATACAAGGAACTTCACTTAAAAGCAAAAACAAAGAGTCTATTTAAAGTAGATATTGCTATGTAAATTGGTGAGGCCTAAGCATCTCTGTGAGCCTAATGGAAAACATTTACACACCTGCAGCTTTATCGCATCTACATCTTTAACAAACAACAATAACACTCTTGTTTACGTTTATCTGTTCTCATTTAACATCCAATTTACGTAGTTACGACACGTTTAAACAAGTCGACAGCATAAATTCCAGCAGTAACCTATACATTCCTCTTTGTGATTACACTCGTGTGTGTGTACAAGTATATTGCAGAAGCAGAGGAAAGTGAATGGAGAGTAATGGATGGTTTGCTGTGAGTGAGTGTCTCAGGCTCACCAAATACAATTTTTCTCTTCAAACAATCACTCTGTGTCTCTGAGGAGCCCCGGGCGCAGTAATTGATATGATTAGCCGTAAGTGGCTGCTTCACAGCTATGTTATGTCTGTTTTATTGTAATTAGATTTTTTTTGGTCGTCTTCGAGGAGCTGAACTTAAACGACTGCATGTTCTCCCTCTGAAGTATTCAATCAGACGCTCATTAGACGAGAAAGACATTCATCTTTTTGATTTTCAACTGATTTTTTTCCCCTTGCTCTCCATCTTTCTCTCTTCCTCATCTTCTGTCTTGTTTTCCTCTTTTCCTTCGTTCATATAGATGATTGTGTCTGTGGATTGAAATAGCAAATCGTAATTTCTGCCTGCTGTTAGTTATAACGGTAATAACGAAAGAAAAAACGTGTTTTTGAACAGTTTCTTCACACACACTGATGCTAAATCTTTCCTCTCATCATAACAGACCTTAATTCTGTTTTCTGCACCATTAATTTGTTAATTACAGCTTAAATGTGTCATTTTTCAGATACAGTTTTCACTTAATGGAAATGCAAGACTAGTGACTGTTTCCAAACAGGTTTCCTGACCATTCCCACTGTCTGCTAATGGTTTTTCAGGTAATATATGAGAGACTGTTCTTCTTGAAGTGAATCTTGCTAAGTGAGGTAGTTAAAGTCAGTTTAAACTGTTTAATGACACAGATATTTGAGAATGGAGGTTTGTTACTGCCGCAACAGCATAATAAAAAACTTTAACTATGTACAGTGGATCAATGCACTTGAAAAATATTCAAGCTCTTGAGTGTTGTTTTTTAGACTGAATGATGTAATGTGACCGGCTCCAAATTGTGTTTTTCAAAGTTCCCGTAGTTAATATCTGTGGGAATTTGTGCCATTATTAGTTATATCTGATGATTTCTTGATGGAGAGTGAAAGCTTTCAAGCTCAGTTTTGGTATTTAAGAGAATTTGTGAATTTTGATCAGGGTCAAGGGTCACCTTGCATCTGTCCATGAAAGTGTATGTGGTTTTAAAAATCTGGTAAACAGAAAAATGCCTCCATTCCTTCCTTAAGCAAGACTTTAAGTTGTTGTAGAAGGATTGTCATTGTATTAAATGGATAATAATGAAATAATAACACAATTCTGTCATAATTTACTGAGCTTGTGTCATCTTAAACCTCTATGACTTTCGTTCTTCAGCGAAAAACAAACAGATGAAAAGTTCGAAGGATGTTGACTTTCATTCTATTTCATATTTTCTTTTTCAAAAACAAGTTTATTTGTATAGCGCTTTTTACAGTCATTACAAAGCATCTTTACAGAAAATTATAAAATTATAAGTGATGACTGTCAGTTTGTGCACGTATGACAGGATTTTTCAGAAAAATTAATACAAGATGTAGTCAGCCAGACGATGAACATTATTAACAGCAATTATTATATGATGCAGTCACACTTGTAGCAATAATTGTTAGTTCTGTTTGTTGATTCAGGGTTAGCATCATCTGAGGTCCTCTGAGGGTCAGCATCATCTCTTCTCAGGTGTCCTGGGTCCAGACTGGAGCTTGTGTAAATCCTAGTTACCACGGGCAAAACAGAGAAACAAAGAGAGAGATGATTAGTGTAGCTGCTGTTCCAACAAAGTCAAATTAATTAGTTTAACCAAAGATAAAGAGTAACAATGCACATTTGATCAGATGCAACTGCAGTCACATTTTGAAGAGATGCATTATTCGAATGCTTGGCAAAACAGATGTGTTTTTAATCTAGATTTAAACAGAGAGAGTGTGTCTGAACCCTGAACATTGTCAGTATTTGGGAGCCAAATGTGAAAAAGCTCTACCTCCTTTAGTGGACTTTGCTATCCTAGGAACGACCAAAAATCCAGCGTTTTGTGACCATAGGGAGCGTGATGGGTTGTAGCGTGGTAGAAGGCTAGTTAGGTACACAGGAGCTGAACCATTTAGGACCTTATAGGTAAGTAATGATAATTTGTAACTGATACAGAACTTACAGGTTTGTAAAAACATGAGGTGAGTAAATGATGACAGAATTGTTCTTTAGCAAGCAAACACCTAACAACACCCTGACAACCCTATACAACTCCCTAGCAGCAAGTTTTACACCTGAAGCACAACTAAGTGTAAATATGTAGTTTTGTCAAATAAACATAGTAATTAAAGAATAATAAAATAGCCATCTGACTTCAATCGTGTATTATATCTCATCTGATTTAATATACAATAAAAAGATGTTATAGCACATTAGGAATCTTTAATGAATTCTAGTAATTGTTACCCCACCACCAAAAAAACCACGCTCATCTTTCACAGGCTCAGTAAAGGAGGGAGTTTATGTAATTGGCTGATAATGGGTTTTATAGAATGTGTTGTCATAAAAGAGGGTGTTTTCATTTCATATTAAACTCTCATTGAAAGCCGCCGTACCTTTCATTGTGCCTCCACGTTAAGGTTTAAGTACCCTCTTTGCAGGTGTTTCCTGAATTCTGGATAACACAACACACACACACACACACACACATACACACACACACACATTTGTGGCCTTTGATTGGGTGTTTGCGCAGTAAAAGCAGTAGATGTAATGGGACTTGCTCAGTGTGAAGGCTATAGTGTCTTAATTAGCCCCGATTGCTCAGTGAAAGCCCTCAAGTGCTTGAATAAGCCATAAAATGCATTAACATGTCTTATAGAAAAATTTGAAACAGAAAAACAAAAATCCAGTGTACTAATCACCAACGCTACATATTCAATTTGGGTTAATACAAGTATATTTATTGTAGATATTTATTATATATTAACAAATATGCCAGTATACAGTATATCAATACATATAGAAAACACATAATATAACATCATGCTAATAATGCATTTGTACATTAAATTTTCAATTTTTATTTATTTATATTTATACATTTACTTTATAATTATATATCTGCATAAAACATTGGGGAATTAGGGTGCAGCTACTGCATAGCTACGACATTAATGCTGCATTAAATACATATTTGCATGCATGAATTCTGAATTTATATATATATATATATATATATATATATATATATATATATATATATATATATATATATATATATATATATATATATATATATATATATTTAAAATGCATATTTCAGTGCATAATTTCTATTATATCTCATTAAATAATAGTGAATATATATACATGTGTGTATATGTGTGTGTGTGTGTGTGTGTTAATACATTTTAATAAATAAAGAACATAAAAATTATTCACAAATATAAATGATATAAATGTTCATTATTATTTAGCATTACCATTTATAATTTATTTAAATACATTTCACATATATACGCAATATACAGTATTGTTCAAAATAATAGCAGTACAATGTGACTAACCAGAATAATCAAGGTTTTTCGTATATTTTTTTATTGCTACGTGGCAAACAAGTTACCAGTAGGTTCAGTAGATTCTCAGAAAACAAATGAGACCCAGCATTCATGATATGCACGCTCTTAAGGCTGTGCAATTGGGCAATTAGTTCAATTAGTTGAAAGGGGTGTGTTCAAAAAAATAGCAGTGTGGCATTCAATCACTGAGGTCATCAATTTTGTGAAGAAACAGGTGTGAATCAGGTGGCCCCTATTTAAGGATGAAGCCAACACTTGTTGAACATGCATTTGAAAGCTGAGGAAAATGGGTCGTTCAAGACATTGTTCAGAAGAACAGCGTACTTTGATTAAAAAGTTGATTAGAGAGGGGAAAACCTATAAAGAGGTGCAAAAAATGATAGGCTGTTCAGCTAAAATGATCTCCAATGCCTTAAAATGGAGAGCAAAACCAGAGAGACGTGGAAGAAAACGGAAGACAACCATCAAAATGGATAGAAGAATAACCAGAATGGCAAAGGCTCAGCCAATGATCACCTCCAGGATGATCAAAGACAGTCTGGAGTTACCTGTAAGTACTGTGACAGTTAGAAGACGTCTGTGTGAAGCTAATCTATTTTCAAGAATCCCCCGCAAAGTCCCTCTGTTAAAAAAAAGGCATGTGCAGAAGAGGTTACAATTTGCCAAAGAACACATCAACTGGCCTAAAGAGAAATGGAGGAACATTTTTGTGGACTGATGAGAGTAAAATTGTTCTTTTTGGGTCCAAGGGCCACAGGCAGTTTGTGAGACGACCCCCAAACTCTGAATTCAAGCCACAGTACACAGTGAAGACAGTGAAGCATGGAGGTGCAAGCATCATGATATGGGCATGTTTCTCCTACTATGGTGTTGGGCCTATTTATCGCATACCAGGGATCATGGATCAGTTTGCATATGTTAAAATACTTGAAGAGGTCATGTTGCCCTATGCTGAAGAGGACATGCCCTTGAAATGGTTGTTTCAACAAGACAATGACCCAAAACACACTAGTAAACGGGCAAAGTCTTGGTTCCAAACCAACAAAATGAATGTTATGGAGTGGCCAGCCCAATCTCCAGACCTTAATCCAATTGAGAACTTGTGGGGTGATATCAAAAATGCTGTTTCTGAAGCAAAACCAAGAAATGTGAATGAATTGTGGAATGTTGTTAAAGAATCATGGAGTGGAATAACAGCTGAGAGGTGCCACAAGTTGGTTGACTCCATGCCACACAGATGTCAAGCCGTTTTAAAAAACTGTGGTCATACAACTAAATATTAGTTTAGTGATTCACAGGATTGCTAAATCCCAGAAGAAAAAAAAATGTTTGTACAAAATAGTTTTGAGTTTGTACAGTCAAAGGTAGACACTGCTATTTTTTTGAACACACCCCTTTCAACTAATTGCCCAATTGCACAGCCTTAAGAGCGTGCATATCATGAATGCTGGGTCTTGTTTGTTTTCTGACAATCTACTGAACCTACTGGTAACTTGTTTGCCACGTAGCAATAAAAAATATACTAAAAACCTTGATTATTCTGGTTAGTCACATTGTACTGCTATTATTTTGAACAAAACTGTATATTTGTATATATATTATATATAATTTATTCTTTATCATAATAACTATATGAATTTTACTTTTTGCATAAATAATAGTGAATTAAACTCTTCATCTAATAGTACTTGCATGCACAAATCCAGTGCTCAGAGTTAGTTAATATGAATGAATGAGATGTTGACGGAGGGGGCCGGGCCCGAGGTTTGACTGGTCTATTCAGCCATAATTTAACTCTATAAAGGTCTGGCTAAATCCACCTCCAGACAAAGCTGAGTAGCATTAGAGACACAAAAGCTTCACAAAGACCCCGAGTACTCCTCATTAAACAGCATGCAGCTCTCCACGCTAACGCTAATAAAGCCCACCACCACCCTCTTATCAGCGAGAGCTTTCCTCTTCCCATCTCATCCTCTTTAAATCTGCCCTCATACTTCTCTGAGAGAAAAAGCACTCTTGCGGGAGGCATGGAAATGCCCATTTAGGTTTTGTCGGTGGTTTGGCTTTTTAAATGAATTCCTCTTTTACAAACAATCAGAACGCCCCATCAACCTCCAAATCAAGTGGCTCTGTGTAAAAGCCTGACTTACGAGATGTTTAAAATGGAGAGATGCGGCCACCAAAATGCATCTCTCTCAATCTAATAAATTGCAAAAAAAAAGTCCTAACACATAAATGCATTTGAAATTAAGCTCATAATAGAGACCCTGCCAAACACGCACACATTATTCCCCCCATTTCCAGTATTTGATGGCGGAAATCAATGTTTTTTTTTTGTCTTTTTTTAAGATGAAGTAGAAGAAAAATCCTATTTTGGCAAAATGTGAGTGCATGTAGGCCCATATAACAGGTGCATGTCTGATTGGTCTCTTAAAAGTCCAGTCATTTCCCTTCGTAGTCACAAGAAAAACGAATTAAAAGCAAATTCGCGAGCAGGTGCGAGTCGCGGCCGCCATTGATAGGTGAATCTCAGCGAAAAACATGAGAGAAGTGTTGGAAATGAGATCCTGCTGCTGGACCGCTTTACAAAACCAGGCCGGCCTCCTCCTCACAATATGTATTACAAATTGGCTATTTGTATTGAGACTCTTCGGGGGCCCGAGGCACCGAGGGCACATATTCCCTCGGGACAGAGGGTCTATAGTGGGGTCTTTTTAGCACGGTGTGGGGATGATGGGATGAGAAACAGAGAGAAGGGGCCCGGTGGAAAATTATGTCACGGGAGTGCACGCGGTGTCATTAATGCCACCCTCCCTTTTTCCCGACTCTCTCAGGGGCCCCGCACGCTCTCATCAGAATGCTAATTTACCATTTAAGAATCCTCCCCCGCGCGCCCCTTCTCAGTGGACTTTCCACAAGGAGAAAAGACAAAAAGCACGCGCAACTTGGCTGCACAGATGCGGAGAGTCACCAGGCGCGCAGTGCCACTCCTCGCCCATGTGTGTTCAACCCCAATTAATTAACCCGTGGGACTCCAAGCGAGCAGGTACCGCTCTGCGACGAGGCTCTGTTTTTTAAATGTGCATCTCATTTCTCAATTGGTTGCTCTGGCCACTTTTGTTAAGAGAGAGGAGATTTTTTTCACCCGTGCACATCCCTCCCTTAGATTTAGGCTCTGCTCTAGAAACTGGTGAGCTGACTACACAGGTAGCTTTTTAAAGTGTTTTCAGACTGTGTGTTTTTTGACGAATTAACATGCAACACCATGTTTATCCTTTACTGAAAAGGAAATCAGACACTGAATTTTTTTTTGTATGTACTTTGAAGCAACCGAATTGCTCAGAAATTGCTTGTAATGCTTACATTAACACATGGAATTAAAAATGAAATAAAATTATATATATATATATATATATATATATATATATATATATATATATATATATATATATATATATATATGGATGAAAGTGTGTGTATTCATAAATCATTAAAATAATCATCAAGAAGCATTTAATGAAATATGACATTTTTATATATATATATATATATATATATATATATATATATATGTATATATATATATATATATATATATATATATAATTTTTTGCTTAAAGGGGGGGTGAAATGCTATTTCATGCATACTGAGTTTTTTACACTGTTAAAGAGTTGGATTCCCATGCTAAACATGGACAAAGTTTCAAAAATTAAGTTGTACATTTGAAGGAGTATTTCTGTTCCAAAAAAAACTCTTCCGGTTTGTCACAAGTTTCGGAAAGTTTTTTTCGAGTATGGCTCTGTGTGACGTTCGATGGAGCGGAATTTCCTTATATGGGTCCTGAGGGCACTTCTCCCGGAAGAGCGCGCGCTCCCGTATAGCAGAGCACTGAGAGCACAACAGACTTCACTGATCAGAGCGAGAGCGTCGCCAAATGTCACAAAAGAAGTGTGGTTTTGGTTGCCAGGGCAAGACAACCCTGCACAGATTACCAAAAAAAAAAAAACAGCATTAAGGGACCAGTGGATGGAGTTTATTTTTACAGAGCATCAACAGAGTGGTGCAAGTGTTTGTGTTTGTTCCCTGCTAGTTTTACAAACAAGGCCCAGTTTGACGACGGATTTGCACATTGTTTATTTCTTAAGGATGATGCAGTCCCAACAAAAAAGGGCCACAATCGTGTGTTGAAACTGCATGCGGTGAGTAAAACTGCTTCAAATATGTCTGTGTTGTTAACTTAGCTATTGGCGCATAAGCACATCAAGTAAACAACATGCGATGTTGTCATCAAACTGCACTTTCCACATGTACAGCTTAAAAAAAAAAAAAAAAGACGACATAAAGTGGAACTTAGTCATTTTCCAAAACCGCTAAGCAAATATATACAGTTTCAGTACATACCACATAGAGACGTTGTTGCTGATGCTGCTCTTGTTAAATTTCAGCCTCTGGATCTGATTCTGGATCATAAATAAACGGCTGAATCTGACTGTTAGCCATGGTTTGTTTTGGATGATGTTTTTTTCCTCACGGTAAAGTCACAGCTTCCAAACGCTCTCAACGCAAAAGCTTACTGGCGCTCGTGATTCTTTAGCTCCGCCCACACGTTACGCCTCCAGCCGGTCGTGTTTTTCCGGGAAAAATCGGTACAGACTATCTTTCTCTTATGAATATAATAAAACTAAAGACTTTTTGGAGTTATGAAGGATGCAGTACTACTCTATAGGTACTCAAGATTAACAGGATATTGAGTGAAAACGAGCATTTCACCCCCCCCCCTTTAAGTATTGCATTGTTAACTTTGCAACATTCTATCACCAGACCGGAAAATAATTTTTGAGTTTTGTCTTTATATATTTTGTCTGAGTGTTTTGACTTTGGATGCCGCCTTTTGCTGCTTTTGAGAATATATAATTGTTAGATTGCAACTTTGAGTTCACCGTTTAGCACACATTTGGATGCATTGCTTAAAATGCAAAAAAGCATCTATGGTTGCAGATTTGTTGTTGGTGGCGAAGCTACAATACATGAATTCTCCTCTATAAGCTTTTGCAAAATGATCTGAACAGAGAAAGCTCACAATGAGAATGTGAATATAATAAAATGGTCAAATGTGTAATGTTGCCACCTTTAACTTCTAGCGTGGCTGCTATTTTGGTTCTTTTACAATTGTCAAATGAAGGAAATTGTACATGTTTTTATTGTTCAAGCTTTTTAATCAAAAGCTTGACATGGTGTGAACGCAGCACTAAGAAAGCAGCAGCAGCTAGATCTTGAAATGGGTATAATCCTGCTCTACATCCTGCGTGACAATTTCACTGAGAGGCAGCTCATGGAAAATCAAACGCTTTAAAGCGTTTCTTTTGTTTGGCCCCCTGCGCTCCCCTGACAGATCCCGGATGAAGGATGTAAATAGAGAGTGATGGCGCTCTAATTGTGGGTAGTTGTCATATGGAGATATTTGAATAGAGATTACCGGCGCCACTTCACGCAGATCCACTCCCGTTTAGAGCAGTAAAGCAATGAGAGATCAGGAGAAACTGAGGGATTACACAAATGGACTACACTTACATTAACACTCTAACAAGAGACAGAACGCACTGCTTAACATCTCAAAAGCGCTGTTTTGGGCTGTTCGACCCACCTCGTGCCGCATATCTAATGCCAGATTAACCATAATAGCACATATTTGTAATCCGCGTGAAGAGGGGAAATCACCCCACGTTTTTTTCTGGCAGAATTAGTCACTGGGGTGTTTAAATTGATTGCTAGGATGCACAATTGTTTGCCAACATGTTTGTCACATTTATTCACTTATATAAATACATTTGATATATGCTGATTTATTGTTAGCTTTGTTGCTAAAGCTATATTTGTGGTTGATTTCTTCAAACAACATAAAGAAAAATATTTTTGTATATTTCAGATGATTTCAAAATAGTGTCACTATATGAAGTTAGTGATAGGAGGATGGATGGATAGATAGGCAAAATTCAATCAGAGTAAATATTATAGTCATAATATAATATTAAAGTCAAATCTGTGGAGATTTTGAAATACAAGATGTTTGAAAATAAATGCACTAGCTTGTTCGTACTTTCCCTTCCTTCTCTTTGTAACACAGATCTATGGAATCAAAAAAGAGGCCATTAACAATGTACAAGGGTAGGGTGAAGTGTAAATTCAGCTTTTCAGCGCATTGTGTGTGTAAATAGCTTCACTAATCATTGCATTTGAGAAGTGCTGATTTATGGCTGTTGTTGAATGTGGGCCATGATGAGAGGGCCGGTGGTAAGTGCATTTGGATGTCTCTGTGTGATGGTGGCGTAAATAGGCGCTTTATTTATTGCCGTGCTGGGGCCCTCCGCGCGGAAGAGCGCCTCCCCAAATTGAAATATAGCGTGAGTTTACTCTGCTGATTAGGGCTCGAGCGCTGCAGCCGCCCAAGGCTATCATCAAACAGAGAACGGCGCGAGCTGACACCTAATTGTGGCGGGATTAATGTGTGCGGAGTGACAACAAATAACCCCGAGTGTCAGCGCGAGAGACTGGTGCTGCACAATGGATGAGGCTCCGGGCTTTAGTGTGGGGCCACGTGGGACCCTAATGTGGTGTAATCCGTAATAATCCTATAAAGGTGTTGGTAGCCCTTTAGGGATTATAGGTGTCCTACTAAGAGACATTTTGTTTAGGATTCAAAAGATGAATTATTTGATAACATTCCATTAGACCTAAAATATAATGAGCATTTGAAAGAGGATCTGTCCATAGGACAATACACCTATTGTAGCAAAAAACTGAGGCATTTAAATTGATTGCAAAAATGAAAATAGCTAGCCAAAGTGTTTATGCAGCACTTAGACCTACTTGTTTTGAACACGCTGATTTGTCGGGTACCATTCGTGTTAGATGTAATGGAGAAAACGGTCACTTCCCGGTAGCCTATAAACCGAATTACATTTGCGTAGTCTTTTTTTTAACCACACCTTATTTTCGCTGCAATGCCGTGGACTGAAATACAATATTCCACTTAGTGTATGTTAAGGATGCTACCTCAGGAAAATAATTTATTATCTGTAGTTTCATTGTATCTGAATTGAAATAATAAATTAGTGTGTATGCATGTGTAACAATAAGTTATTTTATAAACAGATATGTAGTAGATCATGTTACAGCAGTATGATAGATGGATAGATGGATGGATGGATGGATGGATGGATGGATGGATGGATAGATAGATAGATAGATAGATAGATAGATAGATAGATAGATAGATAGATAGATAGAGATAATAAAAAAGTAGCTGTAGTATGATTAGAAGTATTTAAAAATTTAATATGATCTAATTACTAATTACTCTAATTAAGAACTTATGTAACACTTTATTTTAAGGTGTCCTTGTTACACGTTACTTTACTTACTATCATAATAACAATAAATTAAGCATAATTACATGCAAGTAACCCTAAACTGAACTGCAATCCTTACCCTAACCATATGAAACACTTAGTTAATTATTATTACTCTGTATTTAAATCTGCTGTCATATTATGTAGCAAATTACACTGTAACAAGGACACCTTAAAATAAAGCAACCCATATTTGGAACCTATAACATAATCCAAATTACTTATAATCTGTTACAGCAGTGATAGATAGATAGATAGATAGATAGATAGATAGATAGATAGATAGATAGATAGATAGATAGATAGTTCTTTTATAAATAGATATGTGAGTTAGTAGCTAATAATGAACACAGTTTGCAAGCAGATATTATTCCCAAACTCTTGATATAACCACCCATACACACACACACACACACACACACACAGAGAGAGAGAGAGAGAGAGAGAGATAGAACTTCCAGCGTCTCTACAGATGCTCATCCAAGCGTTACCATATAAACTTCCAATAAAACGGAGTCGCGTGATGACCTTTACCGTAATTCATCACGGAGCGCGCCGGTGACTGAGGGGGGCCCTTCACAGACCGATAATTTGATTACCACAACATCTGTAACATCAATAATGTCCGATGAGATTGTTTTGCGCAACCAAACATAAAAACCATAAAAGAGAGAGAGAGAGACGGAGAGAGAAGGTGTCATCATCTCTTTGACATTTTACTTGCATTTCCGATTAGGTGAGCGCGCAAGATTAGAGAATTTCCACGTGGCCACGTCAGGACGTTTGACGATGACTGCCATGTGCCATATTGGCCAAGCGTCATCATACTTTGCCAAGTACTGCATATCTCAGTTCTTTAATGTCATGTGTGATTAAATGGAGTTGTTTTGACTGAGGCGAGCTTAAACTGACACTGTCGTGCCCCTGATTACCCTAAATCACTTTTCACGCTCTTGAATTTGTCTCACCTGCTTTATAATGAGTTTAAATCGTAGGTGAGACACGCAGTCCGTCTGCGCAGGGTTTAAAACGCGCGGGAAACACTTAGAACTGGATATAAATGTTTTGCCTAACCAGAGGAAGCATTGCGCTCACAATCCAATCGCGTGATCCATTAAGCTCATTTATTAAACGCAATTTGCCTTGTGTCATTGACTTGAGTAACGCCTCGGAGTTGAGAACGGTGAGACACACACGAGACCACCGGGCGGGACAGCGGGGAAACACGGATCTGACACGCGGAATTAGGAAGCAATTAAGAGAAGGTGGTTCCTGGGTAAACGGTGGACACCTATGGACAGCGCTGGGCGAGTGTAATGTCAGCTTAATTGCTATATTCTGATCGCTCTTTAATGGCGCTATCACCCGCTGAAGCCTCGAACGCTGTGCAGAAGCACTTGATGGGTGTTCTGGTTAATGTGGTGAGCAGTTCAAAAGTTGACCTACTAGGCCTAGATTTTGCTTCAAGAGAACAGTTCAAATTTGCTATAAAAATAAAAGTATATTGTAAAAAACATTTTAGAACACGTTTGAAATGTTGTCATTTTATGCATTTAATAATTCCAGTATATGATAGGCAAAACATTTATTCCATAGCCTATTTTGTTACTCTATGTCTATACTGTCTCATTAATCATTTTGAGCTTACAACTTATTAAAATCTATTTAAAACGAGTCTGTAAAGACACATTTTGACAACGTATCCCTAGTGTGATAACATTAACTGCTAATATTTAATGAACAGGATATCTCTTTTTGTCTTTCTCCAGAGCAACCATGGTGGAAATGTTTAGCAGAATCTAATATGTCTATACATACATTGACATAAAAAATAAAACCAGCCTGAAAAATATTCTCCACATGTTCTCCACACATGAGTCAAATTAATAGCCAAAATGAGTGCAAAGTCATACATTTGCATGTTTTGTGTGTCTATTCCAGCAGGGCCTGAGCAGAAGGTTGATGGTGTTGCAAGGTTTTTCTTCCGGTCTGCATGACGCCGTTTTACATGCGTAGAGATAGTAGTTGTGCTTTGTGGTAAATACGTGAATGTTTTTGTGTACCATCTTTTTTTGTGGTTTGCAATCCCCCATTTGTTCTAGTCTGTGGTGGCTGTTGTCTTGCCCATGGTTTTCACTGTTAGGCATTTAAGCCAGGCGCGCGCAGGCAGCAGAGGCACTATGTTCAAGGTTGAGTTACTTTTGGGGCTTTTGTGTGTGTGTTTGTGTGTGTGTGAGCTATTTGTCTCAGCAGTCAGTACTGTTAATGTTACATTAGGTGTTTGATGTTTCATCATTTCAACCAATATTGCGTGAGATAACGAATGTAAAATGAAACCGCTAGGAACACGTTTGAATTCCCTCAGAAGGTGCGGGGAAAAATTCCACGCGCCATGCCTATTAGCCTGGGTAATTTATTTTGTGTATGTCAGAAAACAAGAAGGCCAGAAAAAAAGAATATGGGGCTTTCTTTTCCATTACCAAACATTACAATCTTATTTCCATCACTGCACCGTTAAGTAATTTGCGAAAAGCCAACAGAGTCTGGCGCGCCACGCGCGTGGCGTGTGTTTAAACCCATTACTTTACCTTTTAATCAAACCTCGCGCTCGTGTCAAAATGCGCCGTTTTCGCCATGCATCTCTCTGAGCTCGTTCCAGTTCACCGGATGACCTTGAAAATGTTTGCTCTCCTAAACGTTGTCGTCTCTCTCTCTCTCTCTCTCTCTCTCTCTCTCTCTCACATACACACACACCATGCAATGTTTTCATTGTTATAATATCCTTGTTTCATTCCATTTTACTTTTTAAATTGTCACAGTAATTTCTCTCATTTCTATCCGATTATTTGAGGTTTTCAGAATATCAACTTGATTTTCATCATCACAATTATATTCAAAGCGGTCAAAAAGTGTAATGAACTTATCACTACAGGTTTAAACTTTTATCTGACCAATTTAATGCAGCAAATTTAAGGTAGGCAAATTAACTGCATGATATGCTTCCATAGGCCTGTCGTCAGGTTTTGTATCTGTGGAAAGTTAGAAACGGGTTTTCTAATAAACACTTTTTATTGTCACCTTTATGTATCTACTGACACAAAAGGCAAGTAATACATTATCGTACATGGGGCCTAGATCAAAAAGTAAATAAATAAATAACGTCGTTGTTTAACACAATATAACCTTATATCAGTTATATAAAACGATTTAATTATTTTATTAATTATTTTAAATAATTGATTGGCGTCAAATAGACTACAATTGGGTTGCGAGAGAATCTTGACAGAATATTTTTTTAAGTGTTTTTTCTGAGAGTTATTAAGTTTTAACTTATCAATTGAATATACCGCTAAAGATTAAACACGTAGTACACGTTAAAGATCGATTAACAGTTCAAATTAATCATTTAAGTTAGGTGACCGTTGCCTTGTGTGACGAGCACAATCGGAAAACGTACATACACTCGTGCTTTTAGGATTATCTTTATGATTTTTGGAAGGCCTGTGTGTGTGTGTGTTTGAGTAGGTGGGGAGGGGACGTGTTAGTTGCTTTCGGCTGTGATTTATCGCAGTCCCGGGGAACGCGGGCCAGCTCCCGTTCCTGTCCTAACGTATTTCAGCGCGCGCATCAGCCGTGATTAAACACCTGCTATGGCGCGCGAAGAAAGCGCGCTAATCCAATATGTATCTCTGACATCTTAAATATCGTCCAATCCCCCGGCATCACGCGCAGCTTTTCCGCAAGATGGAATTCTAAAACATATTTTTCTAATTTATGGACGGACGATAAATCAAAATTAAGCCGTGGACAATGAAATATACATCAGTGTGTGCTGAGAACAGGCTTGGAAAGCAGCAGGCTCTAGCGTGTGTATAGGTGTGCGATTGTGGTCTTGCTTTATGAAACATCAGACATGCTGAACCCAAATTCTATCCCTATACAAAATCTCCCATGCCGAGATACCACACTACTATGCAACGAATAAGCTCTTGCATTTTATCCATTGGATTTATAGCGCTATAAAACTTAATAAGAATTATGAATAGCCTTTGATGTAAAACACATTTTAGAACAACAGTATTCCTCCAAATGCTGTGCAAACTTAAAGAGATATATGCACAAATAATTTCATAATGCTCAATATTTCTGTTTTATGCATCAAGGTTTGAGTTCCCAGAATGCATTACAGCATGAAGTATAATGTCACAGTTTTATTGTTTTACTTTATTTATGAAGTGTAGGCCTAGTTGTTTTTGCTATTACTATTAGTTATTGTGTGGTGATGCAAAAAGCAAATTTTTATGAATTATCGTGTATGTTAACTGTAGATTGTGTGTTAAAAGATCAAATATCTGGGTCTGGATGAATCTGTTGCTCTTATTATCTTTGCTTAGATGCTTATGTTATCTTGCAAAGGCTGCACTGAAGAGTTTTTTTTAACATGTTGAGAGTCATTTAAACCTAAATCAGGAATGATCTAATGACAATTTAATTCATAATGTTCTAACAAGTACATCTGAATCTTGATTGGAGTAATTTAAATGTATTGGTTTTAGTAAGAGTTTTTCCTTTCACTCAAGATATTCTTCCACAAATCTTTTAACACACTATATACAGACCTATAATTGTTTGCTGTCTTTTATACTAGATCCTAAAATCTGCGTTTGCTTCACTACATTCTTCTGCAAGGCATCAGACTTTTGTAAGGTATGAGGTGAGTTTATGCATTTTATATAAATCCTAACTGAATTTGCATGCTCTTTTGTCATTTACATCATAAGTGAGTACGGTATGGTGCTGTTGTTTTCTTTGGTGCCAGATTGCTTGGTCTGAGACAGACATAAAGGAAAGCCATTCTCTCCGGCGGTCACTGTCCCAGTGACGCTTATTATTTGTGACTCTTCAATTCCACAGTTTCCCCGAATTCTCAGCACATTCTGCCTAGTGTATTACGCGCCATGAGCTGCTCGGACATCAGACGCATGTCTGTGGCCCTATATCCACATAATGGATTCAGCTCCCTTTTCTCATGTTTGGAAACAACCCAACATCAGTGGCCCTATGACTGCTGAAACAAAGAAAATATCTGACCATTGTTTTGTCTGCCCTTACAGGCTTTTATTCCGGCTTTCCATGCTGAACGAGGGCCAGGAGAAATGGCTCGGTGCAGAAATAATACATCATCAGACTGACCTAGTTTGCAGGACCGTGGGTGCTTGCGAAGGATAATTGTTTGTAATCATCTTAATTAATATAATAATCATCTAATTTTATACCTCCTAATGAAAATTAAGTGCATTTTGATGCATAAGTTGTAATCAGCAGGCCAAGTAATTCAACTAATGATTTGTATCGGTGTTTATTCAAATAAGCAAACAATTTAATGCATTAATTTATACAGATTAAAACTTTGCAGGCTCAGACAAGGGCGGTGGAGGTAGACCTGCAAAGCACACACCTTCAAACAGTCTTTTAACCTGTATAGACAACAAAAGGTTGTAAATGTGACAGTAAATATGAAGGGTCAATGACAAACAGGGATGCTTGATGTAATAAAAAAATGAGCAGTCTAGTTTAAAATGCATCTCGGTTCCAAAATAAAAATGGTTCATCTGGTGACTAAAGTTGTTTTGCTAAAAATTTGTTCACTAAGAGCATCATTTGTCTAACTTTAATTTAATGACCAGTGACAATCTCAGTAACTCACAATATTGACCTGCATATTATGTGGCATAATGTAGGCCAGAGATGAAAAATAAGTCCAAAACTAATCAAATATAAATAGGTTATGAAGACTTAGTTATGATTTCATGCCTGTGCAACAAAAATGCGGAAGACTAATATAGGCAACCCATAGGCTTTTTTATGAATTAATATAATTTTGATAGTGGGCTCATTGGAATAATGCTGCCATACAGTATGGATGTTTTGTAACCACGTCATTTTTTGTGATATTCAGAAAGAAAATTAATAAAGAGCCGGTTCTTGTATTCCTGCAGACATGTTTAATTTGAGGATGTTTAATGTCACATTTCTATTGTCTTTTGCTTTCAGATCTTCTGTGAATCGTTTCCATCAATGCATCAGTCAATCAATCTTCCCCAACACCCCACGCCATCAGCAACTCCATTGTGTTGTTCCTTCTAATGGAAACGGCTCTCCATGAGAGTTCTGATGAGTTCGAGTGATGAACGAGGACTTTGGTGAGAGACGAGGAGTTTGGTGAGAGTAAGTGAAAATCACACTCTCTTCCTCCACTCAGCGACTTTTATGTAAAACAGCGCAATTAAACAATGTCCTGAAAATGAATGTATGCTGGAAACATGAGGCTCATTTGGCTGATGAATGGTCGCACTTTGGATCAAACGCGATTTTGGTTGAGTGTGCATTTAATATTCCTCTCATTAAAATATTTCGGACTGAATTTCATGTATTTATTTATTTGTAGATTTTTGAAAATATTTTATTAGCTCTGTTTTTCTGTTTATGTGACATTTAAACTTGCTTTTTTCCTCCCCAAAAAACGGTTTAGCAGCTTTCACTGCTCAGGCTGGTTTCTTTGGATGGTTTAAGAGGGGGTTTGAGCAGTTCTCAGCTGGTCAGGCTGGAACACCATCTGTTAGACCAGCAAAACCAGTTTGACCAGGATTAAAGACCAGCTAAACCACTTTAGGCATGTTTAAGCTGATTTTTTTTTTTTTTTTATAAGGGTTTATTATTATTGTCATTAACTTTACTAGTAGTAGTAGGCCTACTGTTGTTGTTCCTGATGTACTTTATTGCAGAATTTTAAAGTTGAGTTGTTCTATATATATTTATATCATGGACGTTTTAGTTGCTTTTCGTGAGTCAGAGCAAGTAAAGGGTATTTTCATTCCAGCTTTTGGCCCCTGAAACAGGGGGATGTGATCAATCTGCCGCCTATTAAGGCCGTTAATTGATAATGCATACTAATTAGGCAGAGCTTTGGTACTTTAGAGACTTTGAGGAGGTAATTGTCGGCACAAGTCCAAATGTAGTTTAAAAAGCAGTCTGCACGAGGTGAAAAATGTCACTCTGCTGGCGGCGTGAGGGGCCTGTAATGAACTGAACTCATAAACATGTTCCAGTGCACACGTACCAGTAAAAGGTTTGCGGTCAGTGAGATTGTTTTTTGGAAAGAAATTAATACTTTTATTCAGTAAGACACATGAATTTGATGCAGAGTGACAGTAAAGACATTTATAATATTACAAGAGATTTCTATTTATTAAAATTATGCCCTTTTGGAATTTCCTTAAAACAAAGAATCTTGAAAAATGCGTATTAGAATGATTTCTGAAGAATCATGTAACACTGAAGACTGGAGTAATGATGCGGAAAATAGCAGCTTTGCATCACATAAATAAATTGCATCTTAAAACATATTGAAATAGATAACTTGTAATATTTAAATTGTAATATTTCAAAATAGCACTCTTTTTGCTGTATTTATAGATCAAATAAATACAGTCTTGGAGAGCATATTCGTAAAAATATTTGAAAAAGTTTTAAAACTCCAAACTTTTGAACGGTTAGTGTATGTAGAACATTTTTTGCAACATATGATAACTATTTAGCAAGTTTAATCAATAATGGCTTTATTTTGAAGGGTGATGATAGAACATTACAAATTCAAAGCAAATAATGTTTGAAGCCGGTTAACTATGTCATAAGCAGTTGAAGCGTCCTTGCATGAAGGTTGTTTGCATGTTGCATTCCAAAGGCAGGCCCACACAAACTTCTCTTCTGTCAATGCGTGCATGGTCATCTTGAGTGAGACGCATTAAACTTCACTTGATGCAACATCAAGCAGCCCTTGACAAGCATGCATCAAAGCCCGCAGCTCTAATTAAACTAGATCAACATGTGAGAATATTTGTTCCTTTTCAGTGTCAAAATCAAGACCCTTTGAACCGTCAATCTCCATCGCAAATGAGCGTGTCTGTCTGCCGTGTATTGAGGCTGCTTGTGATGTTGTCAAAAGCAGTTGCCATGGCAGTTTGTTGTGGTGCTCGACCCGAATTTGTTCCCCTTTGCTCCGAGCGTCCCTCACAAGTGAAGCCCGTGGCGCGTGTCTGAAGGTTGTCATATGCTGTTTTCTGTCCGAACGGTTCATGGACATCCTTTAAAACGAGTGGCAGTATTAATATTTATTCAAACTTCAAAACTAATTTTTCGTACTGAGAGATTTGCTATCAAAAAAAGCTTGCATAAACTGCAAATAATTACTTTTTGAAGACAAATAGAGGTCATTTGACAAGAAAATACAATTTCAGGTTTTTTATTATTTTTTATTGTATAGTTCTTTCAGTGTTACTTGCTGTTTCTTTGTGTTTGAAATTTATAATTGTGAAATTTACTCGAAAATCTGAGTAGAAATGCAGGTATTAAAAAGTATTAATTTCAGCAATGGTATTAAGGGTATTGTTCACCCAGAAATGAAAATGTGATGTTTATCTGCTTACCCCCAGGGTATCCAAGATGTAGGTGACTTTGATTGTTCAGTAGAACACAAACCAAGATTTTTAGCTCAAACCGTTGCAGTCTATCAGTCTTATAATGGAAGTGGATGGGAATCCCGGCTAAAACATAAAAAAAATGATGATGTGTAAAGACACAAAACGATTGGTCTGTGCAATAACTGACCAGTATTTATATTGTTTTTTTACCTCTGATTCACGCAATGTGCGATCTCTCTTTAGTGCATCCTGTTGTGCAGTTTCTCAGCAGCAGGTGGGTGAGGCGTCTTCTTCTTCTTCTTGCTTTATGGCAGATCGCAGACTTATAAGTGCATTACTGCCACCTATCTCTCAAATGGACCATTCACACTCTATCTACAATCTCAGTTGGGGGTGTCAATGGTCCATGGTCAATGGTGTATGAGATCAAACGCAAAAGCATAGGATCTGTCTGCTCTCTTATCTCTTTTGCAGTACTTGATGTCATACACTAAACATTCTGTGCAGTGGCACTTCAAGCTGAACGTGCCTAATGTATGCTACCTAGACAAAGCACGTATGCGACAAATGACGTCAGAAAAGCGTCAGTACGTTATAAACGGTTGTATTATTTAACCGAAAGCGTGTTTGCATCGCAATGCATCGAAGAAACGATTAATTTAGACACCCCTAGTCTCTGTTGAAAGTCTATGGACTGAAGGGAGACAAGCCTCTGCTGTGATTTACCTGTGGGTGTCGCTGTTTGATAGCGTTATTTTACAAAAACTAGTGACATTTATACTTTTAATGCCATATTTTCTAATATTTGTGATTTATGTTTGTAATATTGATTATATTCTCATCCAATTTTTTTGAGGAGACACTACTTCCCTTTCCCCCCTTCGGAGGAAACACCCACGATGTTGACGTATCATGTTTCCTTTCTAAAAAAAATTTTACATTTACCTTCATAAAACTTGCAGATACCCTGAAAATTGTTTCAACTCAAAAATTCTTTCTGTGTGCTAACACAGTCCTGACTAAAGTGTTGTTACGTTCATGAAAATTATAAATTAAGTGTAAAAATGGCCCTCTGATGAGATTTAATGACAGGTTGAAATAAATGTATCCAGGTCATGGCACCACCAAGACCTGGTGTAATATTCCTTGTGGTCATAAAATGTATTTAACTCATTATTTATCCTCACATACAGTTTTTTTTCCTTGAAAATGTGTGAATCTGTTTTATATAGCCTCTCTGTCTCCCTCCCTCCCTGTCTACCTTGGGTTTTTTTTTTGTGGATTTGTTTGTTTCCCGCTTTTCTCGAGGGGTGCGTGAAGACAGACAAGCTTGCCAGATTCATTTTCTGATCAAAGCTGTTTGATTTGGTCAATTTTGCCACATTGGAGACGTTCTCTATTACTGAGATAAATAGCCCCGGGCTAACTGTCAACCAAAACTTGTAAGCTAATAAATTATTCCAATTTCTCCCCGCCGGATTTCTCCTGGGAGACAGCCTCTAGGAAATACACTTTTTGATTAGTAAATTTCTGTTTGTGTGTGTCTGGACATTCGGATGTGTCGTCTTTGATTAGCGGCGGCCCTGTTAGAGCCGAGGGCGGCAGAGGGGCTGTCAGTCGAGCACAGACTCTAATGCATAATGCATTGACACAACCGGCTTTCTGCCACCTCCCTCTCCCAGAGCGAACGCCGGTGGAACTGGCTCCCCTCACCTGAGAGCTCCTTATCTCTCTTTCTCTCTTGCCGTCGCTTTCTTGGCTAGCTGGCTCAGGAAATAAAGCATCGTGACAGATCCTCGTTCGCTGCAGACCTGTAGTTATGAGTGCCCGGCACACACTCACACACACACACACACACTTGGAAGTTGGAAATGGGTTGACTTGAGCTGAAAGTGTGCAGTCAGCAGAATAGGGTAGAGCTGTTTGAATGATAGGCTGTTGGGAAATTGATCTCCACCCACTGGCCCGATAACCCCCCACCTGCCCTCTCTCTCTCTTTTCTACACCTCTCTCTTATCTGTCTTTTTTTCTCTTTTACCTCTTTTTGCAGCCGCCAGCACTCAATCTGAAGTCATTCTGTGCATTCCGGACAGAAAAATGCTGGTTCTGGCTGTACATTGAACCTAAAAACGTGTTTGTTTGTTTTAATCCAGTCTCCTCACCAAATACAGTTTTCAAAACTAAATGCAATTGAACATAGATTATACAAAACTATTTTTTCTATTTTTTTTTGACTGTCAACACATCAAGGGCTCTATCATACAGTACATCTGGCGCAAAAGTGGTACCATGCAAGTGTTTCTTGCTAGTTTCAGCCTGACATAGTAATCATTTTAACGTCCTGTGCCACGTTGTTTAAATAGGAAATGCATTTGTGCGCTCATGGGCTTGCTGGTCTGAAAACAAGGTGTGTTCAGACGCATTGTTGGTGCGTTGTTATTTTGAGGCAACTGAAATAGACTGCACCATTGACCAACTAAAACCTGGACTAAAGTCAATGGGCCCTATTTTAACGATCTAAGCGCATGGTCTAAAGAGCACAACGCAATGCACTTAGGGACTGTATTGTCCGAATCCACTTTTGCTAGTTTAACAGGAAAGATAGTTGGTGCGCCCAGCGCATTGTCTAAAAGGGTTGTCCCTATTCTCGTGTGTTTTGGGCATAACGTGCCATAAACCAATCAGATTCTCATCTCCAATTCTCTTTAAGAGCCATATGCGCTCGCACCAATGGATTTGCAATTTACAAGGCGGAATTTGGAAGTGGAAAAATGTTACATTTTTCTAGTGAGGGAATGGATCTGCTCGTGCACATTTTTTATATTTTTATATTTCTTAATATATTTTTTCAATTTAAACTATGACTTTTAAATTATATTTAAAAATATATACATGTATATAAAACAATAATATATATTAACATACTTTGAATTTTTTTTCTATTTATAATATATCATGCAGTATATTATAAAATAAACAATTTGTTATATTATAAATGATCAGGTCATGAAGTACAGTAGTGAAGTACAGTTCCTTCATCTCAAGTCAAAGGAAAGTGGGCTAATTTTAAGAGAGGTTTGCGGTCACTCAATTTTTTTTTGTGAAAAACTGGTCAATCTCACTTTTTTATTTCCCTTTATATCCTCTTTTTCACTTGTCCTTTTATAATATTTGCTCTTTGTTGAACCGTTCCCTTTTTCTACCCCTCTATATCCCCCCTCCACCTCCTTTTTGTGTCTTTCCATGTGCTGTGACTCAATAACTCCCAGCATGCAGTTTGAGCATGCACACACACATAAACGGAGGAGTACAGAACAAACACATCTCCTGGATCCTGAGCACCAAAAACTACACTCATCATTTATCAGCTAGCTAAATGCCTGCCCAAACCATTACCCTCCGCAAAGCAGCCAGCAGGATGGGAGGGGAGGAGAGGAGCGAGGCGCTGCGCTGCGCCCGGTGAATTAAACTTTTGAGGGTTCAGCGCTTTCCCACTTTGGTGATTCATCTTTCCTCTCACCCAGGAAGTGCACACCCAGCAGGAGAGTGAGGTAATTACATCTCCACATGACACGCCGCTTCATTACTGCCTGTGTGTCTTGCTCACCATCACTGCTGTAGTTTAGAGATGGGGTACACAGGGGGTACGGAGATGGAGGCTGATTTTTTTTTCTCTTTCAGTCAAACTGTAATGGCTGACTACACAAGGGCTCTCGGTTGGTGAGGGTAATTTTTATGTATCACTGCGTTAACTGCTGGAGTGGACTGAAAGAAATTTGATGGACGAAGTACTAACAGGCCCATGTTGTGTCTGTGAAGGATAAAATATTGTGACTTTTTAAATTGTTTTATGTGTCAGTTATGGTATAATGGCTTTCTACAAAAATAATCTATTTAAAATTATTCTATACACTATAGAAAGGCTTGTTTATTTTATACAAGTTTATACAAGATATTATTACAGTATTTTTAATAGTTTTGCTCACCAAAGCTGCATTAATTTAATAAAAAAAATAAAGTAATATACTACTAATATATTATTTATATTATTAAAACATTTTTATGTTTTTACTGTGACTTTTTTCTAAACAATTTGTATTAATTATTAAAATGCATCCTTGAAGTATTATTTATAAAAACTTTTATACATTTTTGATCATACTTTTTAATTTTGAACAGAAGTGTATATATGAATATGAATATACTCTCTCTGTATGTACACACACACACACACACACACACACACACACACACACATACTGTGCGTGTGTGTGTGTATACAGTATATAATTTATACATACAGTATTCTCCACATTAATGATGGTATTGATGAAATAGGGTACAGTATACAAAATATCAGCTACACTCTTTAAAAATAAAGTTGCTTAAAGGTTCTTCACAAGGATGATATAGAAAAACCATTTTTGGTTCCACATAGAATCATTCATTCAAAGGTTCTTTAAGGAACCATCTCTTTATTACCTTTTTATAGTCTGAAGAACCTCCTTTCACCACAGATAACCTTTTCTTCTTAATCTTTGGATTTCAAGTTTATTTATGGAACTATTTAGACAAAAACGTTCTTCTATGGCAGCGTGAAGTCATGGCTTAGTGGTTAGAGAGTTTGACTTTTAACCCTAAGGTTGTGGGTTCGATTCTCGGGCTGGCAATACCATGACTTAGGTGCCCTTGAGCAAGGCACTGAACCCCCAAATCCTCCCCCCCAGGCGCCGCAGCATAAATGGCTGCCCACTGCTCCGGGTGTGTGTTCACAGTGTGTGTGTGTGTTCACTGCAGTGTGTGTGCACTTTGGATGGGTCAAATGCAGAGCACAAATTCTGAGTATGGATCACCATACTTGGCTGTATGTCACTTCACTTTTCACTTTTGGTGTGTCTTGACCCAAAAACCAAAAATGGCATTTTATTTACTAGGAAATGCTAAGTAACTACAGAACATATGAAGTACATTAAACCATCAGAGAGTTAGCTGTATAGAGTAGATTAGCTTGATGAATTCTTCAGAATTCTAGCACAACTCATTAGACGTCCTGAGACCAACAACAAAACAAGGTCTTAAATTTCTCTAACTCCTTCTGTAGAAATACTAGCAACTGACGGATTACATCTGACAGCCTGTCTCTAGGTGTGAGGTGTTTTTAAAGGCTCTCATGCTCTTTCTGTGGTCAGAGAGAGGCACACTTGGTCAATAGTCATTTTGATTCCCTTGATTTAGCTAATTACTCTGTATCAGCTCAAGACATCGATCCCACCCCTCTCCCGCTGTCAGCCACTCATGGGGGTCAGAGAGTGATTGACAGCCATGTGAACCAGCAGGTTTCTGCAAAATGGTCATTTGTTTATGCCAGTTTATGGCCACTTGTTTTGCAACTTTTTAAAGCAAATATACACTTATATGTAAGTGTTATTGTCATAATAACATATTCTTAGTAACTAAGATTATCAGTCACATCCATGCTCCTATTTGCATGTAAGCTGCTTTAATTATGTTAGAGTTTACAAATAAATCATAATTGTGAGATTTGTTTAATTTTATTAAGAAATTAAGCTGTACTTGTAACATATAGATATACTCTGAGAGATGTTCTCTGAAGATGAAACATGCTTTCATGAAAAACGTATGATTGTGAGGGGAAAAAAAATCTTTATTGAAGGACTGACAACATAATGTACAGGAATAGAAATAGTTCCGTTTTTACTGTGTGATTTGTTACATTGTTAGATGAATAATTTGATTATACATCACATAGCAACATGTGTAGAGAAGCTAGCTGTGTGTGTATATGTGTGTGTGTGTTTGAGTGTGTGTGTATATGTGTGTGTGTTGGAGCACTGAGCTGTGGAATAGGCCTGTTAGTCAGTCCACCTCTCAGCTTTCAGATGTGTCTGTTTGACAATGCGGGGTGCGTTTAGCTGCCTGTCGTTGCTGTGGACAACAGCAGTGACCCGAGCAGACTGTGTGACGGAGCCTTTCTGAGTTTGTGTTGAGTCTTGTCAGACTTGGACCGCCTGGACTATAGATACACACACACACACACACACACACACACACACAAGATGTATTCAGCTAACTGCTAGAATCTGACCACATTTGCACTCCATGATTCAACAGTGTTTGCCAGTGTGCTATGTGGTTGCTATCTATCTATTTACAGGTGCATCTCAATAAATTAGAATGTTGTGGAAAAGTTCATTTATTTCAGTAAGTCAGCTCAAATTGTGACACTCGTGTATTAAATAAACTCAATGCACAAAGACTGAAGTAGTTTAAGTCTTTGATTCTTTTAATTGTGATGATTTTGGCTCACATTTAACAAATCTCAACAAATAAGAATACTCATTAAGACCAATAAATTATTATTTTATTTTGTCCTTCTGGAAAGTATTTTAATTTACTGTACATGTACTTAATACTTGGTAGGGGCTTCTTTTGCTTTAATTACTGCCTCAGTTCAGCGTGGCATGGAGGTGATCAGTTTGTGGCACTGCTGAGGTGGTCTGGAAGCCCAGGTTTCTTTGACAGTGGCCTTCAGCTCATCTGTATTTTTTGATCTCTTGTTTTTCATGTTCCTCTTGACAATACCTCATAGATTTTGTATGGGGTTCAGGTCTGGTGAGTTTGCTGGCCAGTCAAGCACACCAACACCATCATTTAACCAACTTTTGGTGCTTTTGGCAGTGTGGGCAGGTGCCAAATCCTGCTGGAAAATGAAATCAGCATCTTCAAAAAGCTGGTTAGCAGAAGGAAGCATGAAGTGCTCCAAAATATCTTGGTAAATGCGTTCAGTGACTTTGGTTTCCAAAAAACACAATGGACCAACACCAGCAGATGACACTGCAGCCCAAATCATCACAGAATGTGGAAACTTAACACTGGACTTCAAGCAGCTTGGGCTAAGAGCTTCTCCACCCTTCCTCCAGACTCTAGGACCTTGGTTTCCAAATGAAATACAAAACTTGCTCTCATCTGAAAAGAGGACTTTTGACCACTGGGCAACAGTCCAGTTCTTCTTCTCCTTAGCCCAGGTAAGACGCCTCTGACATTGTCTGTGGTTCAGAAGTGGCTTAACAAGAGGAATACAACAACTGTAGCCAAATTCCTTGACATGTCTTTGTGTGGTGGCTCTTGATGCCTTAACCCCAGCCTCAGTCCATTTTCTTTGTGACTCAAATTCTTGAATCAATTTTACTTGACAATCCTCATAAGGTTGCGGTTCTCTCGGTTGGTTGTGCTTCTTTTTCTTCCACACTTTTTCCTTCCACTCAACGTTCTGTTAACATGCTTGGATACAGCACTCTGTGAACAGCCAGCTTCTTTGGCAATGAATGTTTGTGGCTTACACTCCTTGTGTAGGGGTGTCAATGATTGTCTTCTGGATTGTCTTCTGGACAACTGGACAGCAGTCTTCCCCATGATTGTGTAGCCTAGTGGACCAAACTGAGAGGACATTTTGAAGGCTCAGGAAAAAAAAAAAAACTCTTTTCAAGAACTACGTTGAATGGCTCGTTTGGACTACAGCATTGTTTCCCGGGTTTTGTGATTTTACAGAGTGGCCCATTTGAATATCATTAAAATAATTCCCACCTACTACAATTCAAATGGTTTATTTGGGGTGGGGAGGGGAGGGGTAAAGTCATGGTTTGAACGCTTGGTTGAGTTGATCAGACAAGAAGACGATGAAGAAGCAGTGCTGCTGTCATTTTCATTTAATCTTGCATGTAATATCTGATAAAGCAGCGTTTGTGAGCAGAGTGCTGCTTTGTGTACAGCCGTTACTGGGAAAACCTAGATTTGTAATTTAGCCAAAAAAATAAAAAAAACAATATAGTTTACACTCTAATATGTCTTGATATGGCAGATATGGCAGTAGTCCTTCCTTCAGTCCTTCATTTTTTTTTTTTGCAAGATTCATTAGCCATAATTAGCCAGATTTTCCACAAGTATCTGTGTGCTGTTATGAGGTTGATATCACATGCCTGGACTTATGTTCTCATACAGTGACTCTTGAGTTAGTTATAGAAAGTGTTGTCATAACATCC